>NC_079516.1:11365632-11376449 GCF_000801105.2 Raphanus sativus | reverse complement strand
AATCTCACAATGATTTGAGAATGAACATTTACACTCTACATAAATGTTTTCACACTCTACATAAATATATTCACACTATATATTTTATATTTGTTTTTATATAAAACTCACATGTAAGGTTTCAAAAAGAATATAAATTTAAAATATAATTTAACAATAGGATATTAAGACATGATAAAAACTAACCCAAAACCAACTAATATTCAAATTAAGACTGTTCAATATGCTAAAACCGAATAGTACCAAACTGAACCGCACAGAAATAGATAATATGATTTGGTTTTGGTATATACCATACAAACCGAATGGATGTGATTTTATAAAAACCGTAAGATTTAGATATGGTTTGATTTATACCCGATTAAACCGAACAAAACCGATCAAAAGTAGAAACATGTAAATATGTTTTGATCTTATGCTTCTTATTTTCTTAGTTTTTCTTTTTTGATCTTTTTGCTTTATTTTAACATTGACTAAATTGAATTAAATATTGTAAATTTGATGGACAACAAATAGTTGAGATTCTTTACAATTTGTTTTATTATCTTTAAACAAATAGAGTTGTGTTCAATCGAAGACATATGAATTTGATGAACACTAAATATGGAAGAATAGGAAAACTTTTATTTCGTGCTTCTGTTTTGTTTTTTATTTTTATTTTCAAAATTTAGAGTTTTGATATTAATTCTAGATTTTATTATTTTATTAGATGGTAGAAGCATTTTTTTTGATTTTTTTCTTTTATTTAAATATATAATATTTCTTTTAATAAATGACTTTTTGACAACATGACTCTAAAATTCGTATAATAATATAATATGATCTCAAACTACATAATTATGTTTTTTTATATAAAATCGAATAAACCGAAAACCGACTGTATATAAAATGAACCGAACCGAAGTAAATATGGATTTATAATAGTAGTTATATTAACCGAAATACCGAAAACCGAAAAAACCAAACCAAACTGAAACTAAACCGATATCCGGATTGAACACCCATAATCCAAATGAAACCGAACTATTGTTTCATTCTCTAAAACATGATGAAAATAACAATTTCTATCCCGCGCAAGGCGCAGATCTTATCTTAGTTATGATTTATAAAATCTTAGTTAATTCTATTGTTGTCAAAAAAAAAGATAGAGACATAAACCCTGCGCAGGATTAAAAAATTTATAAAATTTTTAGGTTAATAGTTTTGATTTTACAATATGTAACAACCAATTATTTTGAAAGTTAGGCATAATAACTGGTGAAACAATAGAGCAAGTTCGCAATTTACATATAAGGTCTTGTGCCAAAATGATGGACTCATGCCTTCAGTGAAAAAAAACAATATGGACTCAAACTAATTTTTTAGTTATATAATTTTAATTCAGCACTAAACATAAATTTAATTCCATCTTGCACAATATAGATTAGTGCTGTGATGGCGTAATGATTAAAAATATAAATCGTGCATCACTCAAGTTTGAAATATGGTATATCTATGGTGTTAACTTAGGTGCTGCAATAAATTAGGAAAATATATTAAAAATCTTATATAATTATAAATTAGATATGAAATCCTGTTAACTATGAATAGAAATTAAATTGTGATAGTTTATATATTGTTTTGTAGATACTTCTAAAGATTATAATATCCAAATTTTTATTTCTAAAAGTATATCTACACAGTTTGAGAATGAGTATTTGACAAATAAATTTAAAATATATTTAGTTTTTCAAAAAGTTTCACTTACAAAATTTTCATATTAACGTTTTAGTTTTAATAATATTTGTTTGCCTCGGTTACATTACATAAAGTACATGTTATTAAAATGGACTCACCGCATATAGTACAAAAGTTGTATGAATTTTTAAATATTTAAAGAAAACCAAATAATTTATTTAGTTTTGTCTTTATAGAAATACAAATAGACCATATGTAAGTTTTTTTCTTGGTCGACAATGTTTTGTAAACTTAACAAATTTAAAATATTTCTTCTGTTCATATTCAATATTATTTGTGCGTAAATCACGTAAAAGACAGAATTTGGGGAACATATGCACATTAGGAAAATACCGTATACAGTAATCAAGATTCATTTCATATTTTTATAACTGAAACATGGGTTACAACCAAATTTTCTTCTATACCAACCATAAACCGCCCACAATTTCGCCTTCCCTAATAATAACTACTAATCATTAAAAACAATTTTGTGTAAAGTGTAAAATTATTACATAAGTTAATATTCTAAATGTATTTGAAATGTGGGTTACGATTTAGTATTTTTCCACATAATTTCTTTTATCTTTTTTTCTTCTTCTAAATTTTATCAATAAGCTTGCAGAATATATCGCCATCTTTGAACAATTTTTAAGAACAACTAAAATGACGAAAAAGTGACACTATAAAAATTAAGATTCATTTAGAATTGTGTATTGAGATGTCTTTATGAATTGTAATTATAATTTTAATGTGTTAGTGTTTTATGTTAAGCAAAAAACATTGTGTATATGATGAGAGAAATCTTATGAATATGATTGTAAAATATAATTGTCATTTCACATCTTAGAACAATTTAGTGACGAAAGAATGATAGCATACAGTTCAATTTATTGTAGAATTGTGTATTGAGATGTCTTTATAAATTGAATTAATAATTGTTCGGTTCCAAAAAGGTAATAATTTTAATTTTTTTATGTTCTTATGTGAGCTGCGAACTGACAACAATTTTCATTAGGCACGACTGCACCACAAACCAATTTTTATATGGATATGACAATTATTTTTCCTTATGTAAAACATTATATTCATTGGTGGGGGTAGTAAACGTCGTAAGACTTCTTAAGAACACAATATTGTACAATAAATTACAATATACCAAGTCAAATATGAGTAGTATCAATGGTACCATATGTAATA
Organism: Raphanus sativus; assembly: GCF_000801105.2. Taxonomy (NCBI): domain Eukaryota; kingdom Viridiplantae; phylum Streptophyta; class Magnoliopsida; order Brassicales; family Brassicaceae; genus Raphanus; species Raphanus sativus. Next base: position 11,373,533 of record NC_079516.1, on the reverse strand, counting down.
AGTCTAGTAAATAAAGAATAATTGCAAAAATTGGTTGAAAGTGAATATGAAAGTGACACATCATTATAATGGCATGCTTGTAATTAAAATACCAAGACAAAGTTACTCTTAATAATTGCTTCTCTTAATAATGGCATCCTTACTCTTAATAATGGGTAGAAAAAAGATCTGGAGGAGCAACAGTGAGATGCCGTCTATATAGAGCAGTGGGCAATGAAGATTGGCATGATCAATTTCCGCACACATCATCAAGATATCTCAGGCTTTGGGGTTCGGATCATCGTTCAGTTCTAGCAGAGATTCTCAAGAGGCCAAAGAGAAGGAAAAAAAAATTTAAATTTGATAAAAAATGGCTAGATGATGAGGAGTTGAGGCAAGTCATTCTTGAAGGATGGAAGTCGGACGAGCTGCCACCTGATGCAAGTATAATGGATCATATTGCTAGCTGTAGAAAAGCTTTGAGTCAATGGAGGAGAGAAAATAATGTGAAGTCAGAAAAGCTGGTGGAAGAACTTAAAGAGAAGGTAGAAAACTTGTACTCAGATGATATTGCTACATCTGAACAGATAGCTGCTGCTCTAAAGGAACTTTCCAACGCTCTTAAAGCAGAATAAATGTTTTGGAAACAAAAGAGCAGAGTACTATGGCTAAGAGAGGGAGACCGAAACACAAAAAAATTCCATGCATTAGTTAAACATAGGAGAGCAAAGAATAGGATAACACAACTCTTAGATGCAAATGGGAACATGGTCGAGGAGGAAGAGGGATTAGTAGGCATTGCTACTAGTTATTTCAGGCAAATATTTGAATCATCCAACCCATATGATATAGCAGAAGCACTCACGGAGGTTAAGACAACTATCACTGGACAAATTAATGAAGATCTCACAGCGCCAGTAACAGAATGAGAGGTTAAACTAACGCTTTTTGCTATGCATCCAGAAAAGCCCCCGGACCAGACGAAATGACAGCTCTTTTCTATCATAAGTTTTGGGACATTGTGAAAGATGATTTAACTCATATGGTTAATCATTTTCTCTTTCAGGGTACAATGGTGCATGGATTAAATGATACAAATATCTGTATCATACCTAAGACGACAAAGCCGAATGAGATGACACAGTTTAGACCCATCAGTCTATGCAATGTCAGCTACAAAATAATATCTAAAGTCTTATGCCAAATATTAAAAAAGTTCCTTCCACATTTGATATCTGAGACTCAGTCGGCTTTTGTGGCAGGGAGACAAATATCAGATAATGTGATGATAGCACAAGAATTGTTCCACGCTCTGCAAAGTAAGCCATGAGGACGAACTAAGAGAATGGCCATAAAGGCAGACATGAGTAAGGCTTATGATAGAATGGAATGGTTTTTTATAGAGGCAGTCATGAGGAAGATGGGCTTCTCTGAGGTATGGATTGAATGGATTATGAGATGTGTTACCTCGTTAAGTACCAAGTTTTTATGAATGGAGAACCTAGAGGACACATAGTTCCAGAGAGAGGTCTATGACAAGGAGATCCTTTGTCTTCTTTCATATTTATTCTATGCACGGAAGCGCTCGTTAGCCTTTTTAGTCAAGCAGAGAATCAAGGTAAGATAACGGGGATGAGAGCCGCTCGTGCTAGCCCCCCGGTATCCCACCTTCTTTTTGCTGACGATAGCCTTTTCTTCTGTAAGGTGGAGCCCCGTGAATGTGAAGAAGTTATGAAAGTAGTTAGGATATATGGGCAGGCATCTGGACAATGCATAAATTTTGACAAATCTTCTTTGCTCTTTGTCAAGAGGATACCAGCAAGTGATCGTCAACAAATTAAAGATTTATTGGCCATACAAAATGAAGGAGGAATGGGGTCCTACCTAGGAATACTAGAAGATATCAGTGGGTCTAAATGTAAGCTATTTGCATTTCTAAAGGAGAAGCTGCTACACAGAGTGAACGGGTGGACTGACAGATGATTATCGAAAGGAGGAAAAGAAGTACTAATCAAGTCTATCCTACTTGCTCTCCCGACGTATGTGATGTCTAGTTTCTTACTCCCTCTAGAAATTTTCGAGAACCTCGCTAGTGCCATTGCACAGTTCTGGTGGAGTTCAAATTCGCCAAAAAGAGGGATACACTGGGCTACATGGGATAAGATGTGTAAACCTAGAGATGAAGGAGGCATTGGATTTCGCATGATCCATGAATTTAATTTAGTCTTTTTTAGCTAAACAATTATGGCGTCTTGTTCAGTTCCCAGATTCACTAGTGGCAAAGGTATTGAGAGGCAGATATTATCGACTGAGTTCGCCTTTGCGAATAGGCTCAGTAGATTCCCCATCCTATGTGTGGACAAGTATCATAGCAGCAAGGCAACTACTGCTGTTGGGTATCAGAAAGAAAGTACATTCATGATATGAGATTAAAGTATTGCAGAATCCATGGATTCCATCAGTGCCAGCAAGATCGGCTCGAGCTAGTGCTCCAGTGGTATACCCGGAAATGACAGTCAATAGCCTTATTAATTTTGAGACCAAAGAATGGGATTTACGTATGCTTGAACAATATGTTCATCATGAAGACATACCAAGTATACAGAGTATGGCCATAAGCTCAACATCGACCAAATACATTTTGCTGGAACTATACCAAAAATGGGCAATACACAATAAAATCTGGATATTGGGTAGCCACAAACATTCTGAAGGATGAACTAGAACCCAGCATTACTAAACTCCAAGCTTTTGCTTGGAAGGTGAGTGCTCCACAAAGGATTCGCCATCTTCTGTGGCAATTAATCACAGGACAAGTAGCAGTTACCAGGAACCTAGTACGAAAAACATGAGATTTGATAACTACTGTCCAAGATGTGGAGAGCCAGAAAAAACTGCTACTCATGCAATATTTGAATGCCCACCAGCTCTTCAAGCATGGGCGTTATCATCAACACCATCCAGTCCTCAGATCATTCCTACCACGAGCATCTACAATAATATGGATTATTTGTTTTGGAGGAAGAATAGCATAATGGAACCAGAAAATGATAGAGACCCATATCTATGGATTATCTGGTACATATGGAAACCTCGCAATAATAAGTTATTCTGGGGAATAGACAGGGATCCAGGTGATTTAGTTAGGCATGCAGAGAGCGAATGCCAAGCTTGGCATAATGCTAGAGGGAATATGAATACGCCCCAAGTTATTCAAGAAACTCAAGTCTTAAGCTTGGGGGATATATGCATGATAGATGGTTCATGGACCTCTACGGATCAGTTTAGTGCACTCGGATGGGTTTGGAAAGATAGCAGGGGGAAGATCCAGTTAATGGGGACGAGGAACTTGAGGAGGAGGGAGTCAGCTCTACACTCGGAATTGGAAGCTTTGAAATGGGCAATGGAAACAATGTTGCAACACTCAGATTGTCAGAGATTTGGTACAGACTGCAAAGACCTGATTACAATGCTGACGAAACCACAAGCAGGGCCAAGCTTCTCAACTGAATTGGAGATGATTCAAAAGATCAAGATGTGCTATTCGGACTTCAAGATCTGCTACGTACCAAGAACAGCAAATGTAATAGCTGATTCATTAGATAGGAATGCTCGTACTTTCCATAGATCGTTATGCTACTTTGGTTGTTCTATTCCGGTCTGGTTACCCAGACCAACTCAAGTTTGAGTAATAGAATAGCCTTTTGATGTCAAGAAAAAAAATTGCTTCCCTTTTAATATGAAAGGGTTATCACTTATAATTTATATGATTTTCCTATTTAAGCATATCATGTAGATTTAACACATTAATCTCTAATTCGTGCTCATCTCTCTTCGCCCTTGTGCCATCGATCAACGGCGAAGAGAGATGAGCACGAATTAGTTCCAGCCGACTTTAAGCCCAAGTCAACACCAAATTACAAGATTACCCCTGACGAATTTTAACCTAATACTTATGATGTGCAATTGTTCTAGGCAATACACGCTTTCTACACTTTCATTTTTCATACTTTCATACAGCAAAAATGTTTTAGGGTTTTTAATAGATTTGGAGAGAAGATCCAAGGCTCCTTCAAAGATTTGTGATTGGAACTCCAGTTTTTCTATCTATGCTATTCTATGCAATTTATGTTTATCATTGTTATGAATTACTTAGTCATGTCTCAGTAATTATCTTGTTAGATTTAGGGTTCAAATATGTTATGAGGGATTAGCCCAAAATATAGAAGAGCTAATGTGTGATGTTCATCAGTAGGATTGTTCTTATTGCTTGTTCTAGTGTAACTAACTAGAATATTGATATATGTTGCTATAAACCTGAATAGATCCTTAATGAGCTAGATCTGCTAAAAGCAAACGAAAATTGATTTAGCAATCTAGTGAACATTAGTTCAACATGTTCGTAAAGCTTGATAGGAAGGAACCATCGATTGATTATCTTATAGATAAATCGATCGACGTTCTGAAAGGCCAATCGATTGACTACCAAGTGGTAACATTGATCGACACTTGTTTGGCTCAACAAGTGAAAGCTGAGACTCCGAGATCCAATCAATAGATAGTCTAAACAAACAAAACTTGATAGTTTATTATTAAGTTGAGTTCTTTAATATCACATGCTTTAGTCTATATACCTCTATAATCCTGATTATCTGAATAGAAACCCTAATCTAGCGCTTTCATTCCACTGTTTACAACATCCATAAATCAATCAATCAACCGAACAACTATCTTTTTCACTATTTTATTTCATTTAATAATTACTAGACCTAGCTTAATCACTGCTGATTTGAATCTATTGTGTACTCTTGCTCTCTATGGATTCATTCCCTAAGCACTACATTTGAACCTCTTATTTGAGAGAGTAAGATCACTCCTTAGGGTAATTTTAGTGGTTATCAAATTTGACGCCGTTGTCGGGGAGCTTTGATCACCATTAGATTCTATCTAGTTAAATTTAGTCTAGGTTATTTATTAAATCGTTTTCTGATAAAAAAAATTATTGTCTTTTCAGGTGCATGCCCAATAGTACCAGAAGCAATAAGGAACAACCACTTTTCGTCTCAGATCCATCACGATTGGGACGCTCGATCCGCAAAGGAAGACGCTCCACATCAATCGACGACCGCACTCGTCCATCGACTGATTCTCACCATCCACCGATTCTAGCTGAACTAAAGTCGCAACCATGTCTCGCGGTTGGGGGTCGATGTTTGGGGTGAACGGTCGATCGATGTAGGGTGTAAAGAATCTGTCGACGGTCGAGGTGTCGAGGTCGACGGTGGCTTTGGATTTACCCATGTTTTATGCATTTGTTTAGTTACTTATAATTGTTTAAAAAACCTTTACAATCTTTTAACATTTTTTATGAATCTTTACGTATTATTATTTTTTATTTCACAAACTCTTATTACTGATTTTATAAGAGTTTATAAACCATTTTTATAAGGTGTTATAAAGTTAGTGAAATACAATTTTACCTATTAAATTCATAAACTAACGAAGAGTCATAAACTCCTAAACATAAATCACAAACTCATACAATATTCAGAGTTCTGTAAACAAAGTTCACCAAATACACGATAAAAGAGACAGGTCTTAAACACATTACTATAATCGAGCAATTTGTTCTTCAGAATTAGAGAGTGTGCATTTTCTGCAAGAATATTATCCCTTCTGTGATTACTGCAAGCTTCAAATTGTGTATTTGTCCCCCTTAGCTTAGCATCCAAAGATAAGGTTTCTTCATTTTTTTGAATAACGGCTCTCTTTTTGTTTGATCTTCCTCACAGGCTAAGCCTGTTGTCAGAAAAATCTCCGTATTAAAAACTTCATAGGTTGATCAGAGAATGTAAACCAGAGATCTTCCTCCTTCGTCAATATTCTTTGTTGCATGAGACAATGGAACAAAGCCTCTGAAAACTGAACGCTAGTCCTCTAGCCAACTTCACAACACTTATAATGTGTAAGTTCTCTATCTGAACGAACTCTTTTTTCCTAATATATCAGCAACCTTATAGACATATCCATATTCGAATGGTGGATAATCACTTTTGGATTGTCTGGTGATTCTGTTCTAGCATCATAAATCCTCACATGCAATTTCAAAGTTGTGCAAAATTCATTGCTATCTAACTGCAAACCAAAATAAAACAAAACTTATCAAGTATATTACTTTATAAAACGATAATGAGAACTTTTAATCATAGTCTAAAGAAACTTTATTCAAGCAAAATGTTCATGTATTTTAACAACAGTCTTACAAAGGATATAAAAATAATACAAGATCTTGAAACCTTTTTTTTTTTTTTTTGAACACGATCTTGAAACCTAAACTTATAAGGGGTTATAATTTTTCAAAACGCAGTATTGACCATTGGAAAGATCTTTCTCTCAACTAGAACTATTCAAATGACAAGTCTAAATCAACCTTCTTTGACTTTGGATAACAGAAGGAATTAAATCCTAAAATAACTAGAAACTCAGATTTATAAGGGTTTATATTTTTTCAACAACTCAATGTTCACTATCGAAACTCTTTCTCTTAGATCTAACTGTTCATATGACAAGTGGAAACCAAAATTCTTGATTTTTATAACCAGAAAAACAAAATTAAAAAATACTTGAAACAAAAAATAAAATACACAAATTACAAACATAGAACTAGCGAATCGTGTAAAGTAGCTGACATTTTTGAGGCTTTGTATCTCGATTCTCCCGAACAGACGTGATTGCGTCGCTAGCTACGTGAGAGACAGAAGATTGCATCACCATCTGATTATATGAGGAGCTGATTGTGTGAGGATCTGATTGTGTCGCCGGCTACGTGACAGAAAGAAGACGCTCAATCTCGTCAACGGATATTCATGAGAGAGAAGACAATGGTTAGAAAAAGAGTTATTTGGGTGAATATACATAGAAAAGATGGTAATTAGGTAAGTAACATAAATTTTGTGTATTTTGGTGAGATGGATATGAGATAAAGCATAAAGACAACACTGCCGTTACCAAAAAAGAATAGATGGCACATAGGTTTGTATTGTCGGAAGCTCGGGTTTTCTATAATAGTTATCCATATAATTTAATTAACAAACAGTTTTACTTTTTATCAAGAATTGTTTCGTTGGAGAAACTAAAGCACAAAAAGAAAATAGATACATCATTGTTGTTGCCATATCTGAGATAAATCGTCTCCTCCTGTATTTAACATTCTCTATCACAAAATAAACTTTTCATCTAAGAAAAAAAAGAGAGAAGATGCTTTCACAATAACTACAATAGCTACAAGAACAAAACGAGACTATCTGCAAAAAAGAAAAGAAACATGGAGATTTTATCAGAGATCTGGAGTTTTCTTTCAGAAATCTGGAAGAAAAATAAGAAATCTAGTGATTTGTAATGTTCCAACATGATATTTGCAAAAAAAAAGAAAAAATTTATCCTAATAGGAACAAAATGATTCAAAGAAATGAAGATGAAGCTTTCGAAGAAAGAAAAAGATGAGAGGACAAAATGAATAAAAACATGGATGAGAGAATAAAAAAGGTAAGAAAGATAAAAACCATGTTCGAAAACGCGCTAGGCGTGAGTTGGGCGGACATTATGGGCCTAGCGAGTTAACAGAAAATCGGAGATTAATCGGGGATTTATTTTCAACATCTATCTTATTAAAACAGAAACATTCTGTTGGACTTAACATTTATTTTGTAAGTTTTTAAATTAAATACACATTTATACTTTATAGTTAAACCTACATTAAATCACTAATGTTCCTTTCTTTATACTACTATCCATGTTTCCAAACAATATACTTATTTCTTTATACTACTATCAATGTTTCCAAACAATATATTTTTATACTACTATCAATGTTTCCAAACAATACAATAATTAATCTTAGTTATTTTATATCTATCATTTTC
>NC_079516.1:11356450-11365532 GCF_000801105.2 Raphanus sativus | reverse complement strand
TTATTAGTGAAATTTTTCATAGTAAAATATTCCGCGCTTCCAAAGCGCGGGTCAAAATCTAGTTTTATTTATTTTTGAATATATGTACGTATATTAATCTGTTTGTGGGGAATAAAACAAAGTGATAATGTAGTCTAGTGGTAGGTTATTGCATTGTTAGTCCATGAGTCTGGGTTCAAATCTCCATATGTCTGTTTTTCTCTTCATTATTTTTAATGAGAAATAAGTTCACACATCCCACATCGGAAGATATTGACGTTTGTGAAGAGAAACACTCTTTATAAATAAGGTATGATGCTTCCCCTCAGAAAAACGTAAACGGACTGCAAATTAGCTAAGGCCCATCTTAAAATTTGGGCTTTGCTCAAATGTAGTTTAGCTATAAATCGGTTATTGATCCGGTTAAATAGCGATTAGTTACATTATTTTTAATGAGAAATAATGTCTGTTTTTTTCCCTGTTCGGAAACGCGTTACGCGCTATCCGTGCGGTAACCCTGGGCCTAGAGAGTTGTTAAAAAATCGGGATAAACTCGGAGTATACGCGGGGAGTAGTTTTTGATAAATTACTAATTTTGTATAGGTAAAAAAATATGAAATGCCAAGTTTTGGTAACTTAGTATCTATCTAACTATCAGTTCAGTAAATAATTACTATCAATTTTATAAAATGCCAAGTTTCTTTGCTAACCGCCCAAAGAAATTAAGCTTTAGTATCGATACTAAAAATCAATTCATATAAAAAGCTTCGACTTCAAGTTTATAGCTGCCACAGTATTTATTTTAATAACATTACAGTAAATGGGCCACAATAATTAGGTCAGTGCGGGTTTCTTGTGGAAAAAGTACTTCTCGTTTTATATATTATACGGCCGTATAATCTTATTTTACGTTCTACTCGGCAAAAGATCGGATAACCGTATAATGCATCCGAATTAGTGTTATTCGCCACGGTCACCATGCCTATAGCGGAAACGCGGCCGATAACGCGGCTAGGCGGCCGCGTTTTAGAACAGGGGTTTTTTTCTTCATTATTTTTAATGAGAAATAAGTTCACACACCCCACATCGGAAGATATTGACGTTTGTGAAGAGAAACACTCTTTATAAATAAGGTATGATGCTTCCCCTCAGAAAAACGTAAACGGACTGCAAATTAGCTAAGGTCCATCTTAAAATTTGGGCTTTGCTCAAATGTAGTTTAGCTATAAATCGGTTATTGATCCGGTTAAATAGCGATTAGTTACATTATATGGGGCTTTGACCGTTGACCGATTTTTACTTGCCGAGTTGGTCAAAACGGTGCGGTTGGTCCCCAAAGTGCGTGTGTTCGGATGCATAATCGGCTGTTCAACCGCGTTTTAGAACACGGGATAAATATAGTCGACAATTTATTCTGAAAAATTGATATGTCAGCTATTATTTATTGATGTAGTCATAGGATCTGATTTGGCATTTAAAAAAATGCACATTAACTTATGTCAGTTACCTAAATACACACGAAAGTTGGTGTATATTGTATGCAAATTCTCTAGAAAAAAATAAGGTAGAATTGATTTAGTCTTTTACATATTAATATTAATGATTTAGGTATTTATGAAAATATTTTTTTATTGGTGGTAAAGATGAATATTGGTGATCTCTTGAACTAAAGTTGATATACAAGAATAACACGCTCGAATGATGTTTTTAAAGCACACTTTCCTCTTTTCACGTTTACTGAGAAAGTCGTCTGAAAGACAGCTCCACTTCTCACTTTCTCCCACACTCTCTCTCTCTCTCTCATCTTCCAAAGCTCTCTTTTATGGCGATTATCACAGAAGAAGAAGATGTAACGAAAACCATAGATCCTCCTGGGAGTAAAGAATCGAGTATGAAGAACCCTAAACGTCAATCTCAAAACCCTTTTCCTTTTTGGTTCTACTTTACAATCATCTCCTCACTCGCCGCCACTCTCCTCTTCCTATCTCTCTCTCAGAACGACCCCAGATCCTGGTTTCTCTCGCTCCCACCTGCTCTCCGTCAACATTACTCAGATGGAAGAACCATCAAAGTCCAGTTAAACCCAGACGAATCACCACTCGAAGTCTTTGCAGCTGAATCTGGTCCGGTTCAGTCGGAGAATGTGATGATCGTTCATGGGTTAGGGCTTAGCTCGTACGCGTTTCGAGAGATGATCCAATCTCTCGGATCTAAAGGGATTCACGGTGTAGCTATCGATTTACCCGGAAATGGGTTCTCCGACAAATCGATGGTAGTGGTAGGTGGAGATAGAGAGATAGGGTTTTTGGGTAGAGTTAAGGAAGTTTATGGTTTGATTCAAGAGAAAGGCGTTTTCTGGGCGTTTGATCAGATGGTTGAGACTGGAGATTTGCCTTACGAGGAAATCATGAAGATTCAAAACTCCAAACGGAGAAGCTTGAAAGCTATTGAACTTGGGAGTGAAGAAACAGCTAAGGTTTTAGGTCAAGTGATTGATACTTTGGGTCTATCTCCTGTGCATTTGGTTCTTCATGATTCAGCTCTCGGGTTAGCTGCAAACTGGGTTTCCGAGAATCCCCAAAGTGTTCGGAGTATAACGCTTGTCGACCCCAGTGTTAACCCAGCACTGCCCTTGTGGGTTTTGCACATACCTGTAATAAGAGAGGTCTTGTTAGGGTTTTCGTTTGGTTTCAAGAAGCTGGTGAGCTTACGTTGCTCAAAGGAGATGACTTTATCGCAAGTCGAAGCTCATAGGATACTTTTGAAAGGAAGAAACGGGAGGGAAGCTCTTCTTGGCTCGCTTAAGAAGCTAAACCATAGCTTTGACATTGCACAGTGGGGTAACTCAGATGCTGTCAATGGTATCCCGATGCAAGTGATTTGGTCTAAACAAGTTTCTGATGTATGGATCCAGGAAGGCCAACGTGTAGCTATGGCTCTTCCTAAGGCAAAGTTTGTTACTCATTCAGGCGGCCGGTGGCCTCAGGTTAGAGATTCATTGGACTATATAGCTTTATTGAATTGCACAAAGCAGAGGTTTTTTTGTTCATTCTAAAACGATAGCTTGTAATGACTCAAAAGTATTATAATAACCCCACCCAGTTTAAATATATAGATCGTCTTAATCAATCGTCATTGAGCTTTTTAACATTAATATGATCTGATTGTTCTCCTGTACATTTTTTTTTTTTGCATTTTTTTTTCCATAGCATCATGCTCTTCTCTATCTACAGTTTTACATTTTTTAGATTTCTTATACTAGCAGTGACAAAAAAAAAAAGATTTCTTATACTAGTTACTAGAAATTTCTATCATAAAAAGTATATGTATCTTACAAAAATTACACAAATTCAATATTACTGTTGCTGATGCAGGAAAGCAAATCAGGCGAGATTACAGATTACATTGCTGATTTCGTCTCTGCATTCCCGAGATCCATCAGACGGGTCTCTGAAGAACCTATCCCAGAGAAAGTTCAGAAAATATTGGATGAAGCAAACGCCGGTGGGGACCATGACCATGTCCACGCCGGTTATAGAGATGCTTACGGTCTTGGTGACGGATGGACTACTTGATATATGGTTGGAGTTCTTGATGCTTGTTTAAGTTTATGACTTTTCTGAAGTTTTTTATTTTGTTTGAATTCTTAGATATTGTTATATAAACCCTTCGTGTTTCTTGCAAGTCCGCAAATTTTCAATTGGAAACAGTCATCCGAGTGTCATGATTGAGGGCCCCAATTTGAGGCAAAAACAGTAAAAAATGTATCAACAAAGAAGCAATGACGTTTTGATTTTAATCTTAGGTTATTTATTGGCTTCGGCCGTCGATTACACTGGTTTTTCGTTGTGTGTTTACTAAGTGAGGAAGTATAGATAAATAACTGGAAAATCGCATAATTTTTTTTTAAAATGATATTTATTAACAATTTAAACCTTAAACTTATTTAATTAGCATATTAAACTTTTAAATTGATTTCTGTATCACTAAAAAATCTTCAATTTGGTTTACCTATTTATCAAGTTAAAATCATGATTTGTATACCTGTAAAAAAGAGACATGTTTAGCTTTTTAATTTTTATTTACCTAACTAGTAAAAAATCAATTAGCAATAAATAAAAATAAGAAAAATATGAAATATAATATTAGAAAATTACAGAAAATTTTAACACTAAATTTAGAAATAAAATAAAATTATTCTCTTAAATTTTCTAAATGCATTTTTACAAAATAAATATAAGAATTTTTGTTTTTTTTAAATCATTTAAAAACTCTAAAATATTCTCACATAAAAAGAATTTCAAACATTATCACCATTACTTTTGCATATCATCTTTAAAGTAACATTTCTGGTCATATCACTAATGAAAATAGTGTCTTATTTTTTAAAATAGCTTTTTGAATTTTTTATGTATCATCAAGTGAAAAATAAACATAAATAAAAATTAGAAAATTACAGAAAAAATCTAAAATATAATTTATTTAAAAATCAAAATATTATCTTTTAAAATTTTACTTTTCAAATGAAATTTTTACTTTTCAAATGAAATTTTTGTTTAATAATAAATTTTTATTTTTTTTGAAAAATCATATACAGCATTAAATTTTCTTTCAAAATAAATATTTTCTACATATCACTATTAACAGTAACAATTTTGTTATCACGATTAAGAATAAAAGTTTCTAAGTCGTAAATAATTTAATTTGATATGGTTGAAATGGTCATATGTTGATATGTTTGAAATGGTGGTAACTTCATATAGATAATAATGGTTTCAGAAATTCAGACGCTAGTGTCATTAGTGATGAGTAAAAATGTTGTTACTTTTAATGATGACTAGTTTTTTATCCCCGCGCGCGCGTGTTTACTTTTCATAATCATATGTTTTTATATTCGTTATGTTATAGTTTCATATGTTTTTCATGGTTGACATTGGTGTGTTTTGTCTAGGTCAGCAATTTTTTCCAAACCGAATGGGCCAAATCGAACCGGATTTTTTGGTTTTTGGTTTGGTTATGGTTTTTAATTCGGTTCAGTTTGGTAGGATTTTAAAAAATAAATCGATTTTCGGTTCGGTTCGGTTTGATTTTCGGTTTTCAGAATAAAGATTTAAAACTTTAAAAACCAAAAATAACCAAAAATATCCGAAAATAACCAAAAAATCAAACAAAATTAATCGAAAACCCAAAAATATCTGAATTTAACCAAAAAACCGAGTTTAACCGAAATATCTGATTTTTTAAATTAAACTATACCAAAATTAACCGAAAAATCTGTTATTTTCGAAAATAAAATTAAAAACCAAAATTAACCGATAACCGAACAGAACCAAAATTTAATTCGGTAATTTCGGAATCGATTTTCAAAATTTCGGTTAACCGAAAACCGACGGTTTTGAACAACTCCCCATTTATCAATGGATAAACCACGTTGAAGTCGGTACATGAGACTTCGTTTGCAAGAAGCCTGGATCTTGTTTCCCTAAAAAACACATGAATATATTAGATTCAAAGAAACGGATCTTGTTTCCCTATAAAAACACATGAATATATTAGATTCAAAGAAACATAGGTAATGCTATAAATAGAAGAAACATTATAAATATAAAGTTACTCATTGATCTGCTAAAACCATCTCAAAGCTATCACCTCCGAAAAGTGTGTGTTGTTTTCAAGAATGCAACCATTTCACTTGAACTCTCCAATTGTTTTTGTAAGGTCTCGGTTTTGTGAAAGGAGCAAAAGCCGTCAAGATAGACATGTTTAGGATTTGAGTTTTCTTTGATATGTTTTGACGTTAGATGGAGTCGATATATATAGTTGTGAATGGAAAGAGTATGTTAAATTTGAAAAATTAGTAAAAGATTTGGTTAGTTGTGAGTTACACGCAAAATCTCACAAATATTATGTCTGTGAAACTTAATTAATATCTTTTCCTTATATATGATATCACATTTAAAATTGAATATACTTTTTAATGATAAGCATTGGAGCCGATTGATTGGATTGTATCTGTTAAAAAAATTTATTGTAGAATTTAAACTGTAGAATTTTTCTGATTTAGCTGTAGAAATTAAATAAGAGAAATGATAAAAATGAATATACTTTTTAATGATAAGCATTACGTGTTTGTAAGATTTAAAATCTGAATATGCTGATTGCGTTAGTTAATTGATATTGTTTATTTATATGGAGCAAGCGTAGAAATAGAAAAAAAATGTTGTTTTGTTTTGGGAAACAAATATTTAGTAAAGATATTCTACAGTTAATTGTTATTAAGTATATGTAGAAATCGTTTTGGGAAAATTTTGTTTCAATTTTGGATGTACTAAATATTGTTAAATACTTATTTGTACTGGGCATAAATCTTATGATGTCGTAATTTAAACAAATCATAAATTGGATATGTTTTCAAACCGGTTAACCATATTTGGTTTAGATTAATATACCATACGTTTATTTTCATATTCAATTAAGAAACAAAAATTGCTAAGAAAGGGTTGATATGGAGATACATTATCTCATCTTGGTCTAAATTAAATTACATGTTTTCTGAAATTTATGGTTTAGGTTTGTTATAAGACAATCCAATACAAGTTTCTACGGTTTGATTTATAATACTAATAAGTTAAGATAATGTTCTCGGTCATCATATATAAAAGAGTATTTGCGTACCATATACAAGAAATTTCCTATATTTAGGTAAATGACATAAATACTGTGCAACTTTCTAAATAACATTTCAATCCCTAATATCTACAATGACACGATTTATTGATATTTTTTATTCTTTTTTCTCTCTCTTTTTTCCTCGTCATTTCCGTTAAATATTTCTAATCCAGCAATGTCTTCGACCACCACAAGTTCACATCTCAGTTGGATCCGTCGTATACGCTAACGGAAAGCATCCGACCTCCACCCCCTCTCGATCCGCTAACATGGACCGTCGGTAGGACAAACGGCGGCGGTAGCAGAAGTGGTGGCGGCGATGCTCAACCGCAGCAGCAGCAGAGAGGGTTTGGTTCAACGGTATCCAGAATCATAAGGATCGCAGTGTTCTGGTACTTCGCTTCAAAGTTCTTTTCGCCTAAGCAGAAATCGATGGATCCTTCTCAGACTCATCACCTCATGACCAATCTCTACCACAAGGGTGAATCTTTGGTAATTTAATTATAAATTGTCGCCTCTCATTAGTCTCTTATAGAATTAGGATTTTTTAAAGTTCAGATTTTTTTTTGTAGGATATGTGGTTTTCTCTACCAGAGCAAGAGAAGTTCAGTGACTTTAGCAATAAAGGTGCGCTCTATTGGCTTGAGACGAATACACCTTATGCTGTATGGACACCAGAGAGTATCAGGACCCGATCACTCAAGTATTATCCATCTGAGGTAATTTATAAAAAAAGAATTGTTCACTCAGTGTTTAATATCTAATCCAGATGCTATAATTAAGGTATTGTTGTTCTGTTTCCAGACAATACAAAATAATGGAAGTCTGTATGCTCATGTCTTCTTTGTTCGATCTGAAGTTGACAAATAACAGCCAGCGTTGAGACAGATACATAGCTCCAGGAGATTGTCTCGTTTCTCTCGTGTAACTGCGTGGGTGGAGGAAAAGCTTACGTCTTCCGTAGGCGGCGCGTGAAGACCGGTGATTGTTACAGCGAATTTTGTAAGACCCGAACCCGGCCGGCTAGGCCGCGGTCGATGCCTCACGTCGCTCGGTCCATACCCTGACCGAACCACTCAATTTTTTCAATCTTTATCTGTACATTCGCCTAAGGGCGAAGTCTATCTTGGACCTTAGCTTAAGACTACCTTAGTCATTCCCTAGCTTAGATCCTTTCAACTTATGCACAGCGGAATATTATCTATCAACCATTGGTCTAAAACCAATCTAATACTTGTCAGGTCGAATCACCTTAGCCATGATCAGTAGACACAACTACTACCAGCTCCAAGGTTGATCCTGAACCTAATCCAAGTCATACGATAACTGAGGTTCCATTCCCCTAACCATTCTATCTAGATCTATGCAATATTGCTAGATCATACCTTTGCCACATCCACGGAGCTTGATAGCTCTTTGTCTCAGCTGCCTTAGCTGTCTAGCTAGCTCATCCAGCTAGCTGAACTGAACCACTTCACTTGAGGTTCCCAACTCTCTTCCAGCTGATTGAGCTGCGAGGTAGCTTTGCCTAGCTCCCCATCCACTCGTCCAACTCCCCATTATACCTGTATAAACTCTCCCCTTAGGTACTTAGTCATTCAACCAACCATCCCCACAGACCAAGTACATTTGGGAAGTCTTCAGCTGCAAAACCAACCACAAGCAAACATGCTCCAAAAACTAATTAAAATTCATGATAATTCATGATAATTCATAACTAAGAGAATGGTCAAGTCAGATTTCTCAGAACCGGCCTCGATCATACTGATCTCGCCATGAACAGCCCATATGGCCATAACTGACCACCTCTAAATCAATGAGATAAAACTAATCTTTCACCATGATAATTCATGATAAATACCCATTAAGAGATATTTGAAGTCGGATCCTAACAATTCCTTCCGGAACTATCAGATCTCCACTTACCTGCCCAACCAAGGCCATGGAGAGATTTCTCTGAACCGGCCACTCCATGGTTCAGTACCTCCACGTCTGATCAAACATATAATAGATTAATAATGCCCACCAGTTCCTGAGTTCAAAACCACCCCACATGACTCAGAACTGATGAGTCTTCACACATACCTAACCGGCCATGGAACTAGTCCCACTGAACCTAATTAGTGTTGCTCTTTTACCTGGTGGTGCATCCTTTGATCAATCAGATCAGACACCTTGATCCATCATCCATGATCAGGTCGTCCATCCTTGCCCATGATCAGATCACACACAGCCTTCCTTGTATAAAACACACCAGCACACAATACTTGTGGTTCATACCAACAAGTACTAGCCTTACTCCTCTCCTTTGCTTGCTAGATCCAAACGAATTGGACCTTATACTCCACATGGTTCCTCTGTGCTAGGACTCCCATGGTGTCTCATCAGTGGGTCGGGACTCATGGTTCACACCATGATCAAACCCAACACCAAA
>NC_079516.1:11135488-11356350 GCF_000801105.2 Raphanus sativus | reverse complement strand
AGCTCCTTTATACTTGTCTCCTTCTTGGTTTAGCTATATCTTAGCTTCCTGATGCCCTTAACCTTACTTCCAGGCTATGATACCCTTGTGTTTAGGTCACATGAGCTGACTGGTGCGTCTACTTGCACCATGGTCGATCCTAAGGATCATATCCAGGATCAGGGACATGACAAATTTAGTTGTGGTTGAACATCTATAGATACGTAGGGATCGATGTGTAATTTAACCCCAATTCTCTTACCACTTTTGCAAATACTTTTGAATTTTGTATTGATACCTAATTACCATTGTTTTTTGTGTATATTGAGCTAAATGACTCTATATAAAAAGCCCAAACGTTAGATTTTATTACAAACCAGACAGCCGAATGTTGTGGGTTACGAAACGTTAAATACGACTTTATAAAAAGCAAAATAATTTGGTATTGGATGAGAGATAAAACGACAGAGTTCAAAGTTAGTGACATAGATATGTAATTTTTGTGCAACTATAAGGGTTAATTCCTTTTTGTACTTCAGCCTCAATAGTTTAGATATGATAAAAAAGGTCCTTGTTAATGGTGATACTGTTTGAAATTATTTAATTTTATGTGTGAATATTTTAGAGCTTTTATATGATTTTTTTCTAAAAAAACTAAAATATTTTTTTTTTTTGGAAAAAATTGCATTCTTAAAAACTTTTAAAATATGAAACTCTAAACCTGATAAATTTGTTCAATATTTAGAATCTCTCTCTCTCTCTAAACACTCTAACTTCTCTCCAGTTCCTCAAAAGAGATATTGTTTCCGGTGGCCGGTTGCCATCTCGCCGCCGGTCGCCACCTCCTTTTTGTTTATGTTCTGTTTATGTATAATATTTTCGATCTCTTAGATCGATTTAAAGTTTCCGGTAGCGGATCTATGTTTCGCAAGGCGATATTTTGTTGTCTTTTTAGTAAAGTTAATCCTTCCCTTTTCCTTTGATCTTCAATTTTCTTAAATCTCGTTGGTTATTTAGAGAATCAATGTTTTCTTCCGGTCATTCTCAAGGCTAGAGTTTGGAAGGAGTCAATCTTTGCCTTTTGAAAAGTATTGGCCATAAGGCCTTTGGGCAGAGTATCCGATCAAACTATGTCTGTGAGTTATTTGATTAATCTTCGAAGTTTTAGAGGACTCAGTAGAGTTGAAGCTTCTCATACAGAGAAGTGTTTCAACAAAGTCTCTTTCTCAAACTTTTATGAAGCTGTTCACTGAAATTAACATCTGGAGGAGGCATGAAAGCTTTTAATATCAACGATTGATGTGAGGAAAAGGTCAAACAAGTGGACTAAACCGGCGAATCCTTGCTGCAGTTAAAGATTTGTTTACTGCTTCAAAGAGTAGAAGAATATCGGTGAGATCTCCGGCAACACCAAGCGGCGGCTCGTTCCTCAACAAATTCTTATCGTGACACGTGGAGGAGCATGCAAGTTCAGGATCCAAACACGTGTTTTGAACTTATCAATATACTAGGTATTGATCCGCCCCTTGCGCGGAGTGATAAGTCTATAAAGTATTTAATAAAAAATAATATACATATTATAAATATTAATTATCGTGTATTATTTTGTATTATAATATTACGTGGTATAAGATTTTTGAACCGCCTTCAATTAAGAAGTGATCAAAATGGTTCACCAATTCTTTTTTTCACAGCTGCGTGAATCTTATCACCTTATATAAGAACAATCAATATAAATGTAGATATTAGATATGTATGATGCAAAAATAAAGTTATATACGTGTTTGACAGGAATACTTACATTAGTGTCGATGAATACCATTTCAATGGTCAGACCATTGGCGGCTGAGTACTGCCTCCAAAGACGGATGATCTTAACTCGGATTCTCCACATTGACTTGAAAGTCTTAAGCTCAGAAACTGTGTTCATGGCCGCGATTGTAAAATAAATATAGAATGTTTGTAGTTTGATAGAGGATGTGTATTGAACTACATATAGACAAAATCATTATATATTAATAATGTTTCCAATAACGATGGTGGTCGTATTAACTATACAATATCACTTATGGCATTATAAAGTTATTGCTACTCTCACAATAGGTAAGATCATTAATTATATACTTTGTCTGCAAGTTTTCATTTAACTCGGCAGTATTTACTTTGTCTGCAAATGTTCATTGAATTTGGACGTATTCATTCATTTAATTTGGACATACGTATTATATGTTTTCAAACGTTCGTCCGTTCCAAATAAGTCCATTAATCAATGCTTATAAAGGATTCTTGTGTCGTAATTAAAGAATTGAATGCTACGAATTAAAGAATTGAATGCAAGTTAACTCTTGAAACGACACGTCGGCAAATTGGCTGAGAAACATTGTCGTGACGACACGTAAGCAAGGCACTCTCTCAATGTTTCTCAAATAATATATAGGAGATTGCTGGGTTTGAATGGGCTTGTTGTAATTGGTTTATGTTTATAAAAATCCACTTGTACTTTGTATGGGCTTTGTCCCTTTAATATAAATGGGTTGACAACAATTTTTTTTTAAAATTTAAGAAACTTGCCATTAGCTCGAACCAAGGAACTGCTGGATAAAACCTCTTGCTATTAACTCGTAGGATTTTATTGGTATGTTTTACTGCTCTAAATAATACTCCTTCTTTTCATAATAAGTGTCTTGGAATCTTTGCACATATATTAAAAAATTATTTAAAAGTTCTATTTTATCTTTTGTTCATACACTAAATAAAATTTTCTTTCTATAGGAATAAAACTGGAGTTTCATTCAAAAAATTTGTATTGAAAATACAAAACGATACTTTTTGTGAAATAAAATAACATATTGTACAAGAAATTTTGAAAATAGTGCTAAAAATTAGGTTAATCCACGATTAATCCCGCTTTTATGTTAATTCGATAGGTCTAGACCAATCGCCCGAGTCACATGTAACCTAATTCCGAACAGATGTAAATACATGACGCAGCGCTGCGCATATTAAATACGGACTGGTTAACCTATATTTTAAGTAGTGGAAGCACTATAGCCTAGTGGTCAAAGTTTAAAGGCTTCTACATTCAGGTATGCGGTTCGAATCCGAGGCAACGCAATTTCTACAGGAAGAGGTCTGAATTGCAATTTCCGGAGAAGGCGGATTATGCAGTAATTAGAGAAAAGATTTACTCTTCAGCATGGCGCAATGAGTACCGTCAGAAATGAATCTCATATGGCGACTCAGGATGATGCAGCCAGTCGTGAATCTTCACAAGACAGGTAGTATTGTCGGCTGTAATATCATCTATGCAGTGTTTTTCATGATTTGTAATAGCATAATAAATCCGACCAAAAAAACCTATATTTAAGTATTTTCAGGGTAAACTGACAAAAAGTCCATACTATATTTAGGGACTGTAGGTCTTTTTTTGAACAATTTAATGATTGTAGTTATCAGTCAGTTCTCTTGAGAGAAAAATACACCATCAAAAAAGTCATAATAGTTAAACGCAACTGTCCACGTCTTCTTTTACGTGATAACTCCCACGTTATTCATGACTTTACTTGATTGTTATTCCAATCTCTTAAATGGTTAGATGTAAGAAATGTAATCGCATTTAAGCCCGGGCATTTAAAAATTGATCTGAGACCCATGCCTATTGGGATACAAAGGTCCACCTTTACAAATTACATAATCTCTAAAACCATTTCTAAATATTTTCTATATGTTTTTTTATATGGAAAATTTAGTCCGAGATATAAGAAAAATACCCTTATCCTCCTCATATCTTTCCATAAAATAAAATTATTATTTATTTTTCTATAAATAGAATAAAAATAAAATTTATCTGTTTTATTCTACAATTAAATATTATTATTTTAGACAAATACTCCCTCTATTTTATTTTAATTGTCGTTTTAGATTTCGACAAACATATTAATAAAATATTTAATTTTATATATTTACTAGATAAAAACATCATTACAATACATCTAACCACATTTCAACCAATAAAAAAATAGAGTAGAATAAAAAATCAATAAATTTTGCATTGAAATCATAAAACAACATTTATATTGAAACGGAAATTTCGCTTTACGACGACAAATAATTCAAAACAGAAAGAGTACATTAGAGAAGACTCCATCAATTGATTTTTTTCTATTTTAAACGCAAAAATAACAAATTATATTAAAGTGATGCTATCTTTATATTGGCAGTTAATATGTATGATTATATTAGTGATATTCAAAAATAATGTTTTTTTAAGAAATCAGAATATAGAACATACTTTATTCAAGATAAAAGATCGTATAATAGTTTTTATCTTGCGAGGGTTTTAACATGTTTTTTACATGATATATACTTTGGTTTATCAATGTTCCACATAAAAAAACACATTGCTTATAAATTCCTTGTTATACTCGATATATATACAAACAAATTGTTTGTATTAACTCTATGTTGATTTACTTTTAAAATTCATATGATGAAAATTATATCCAATATTTTGTAGTATTCATAATCGGTTGATAAAAAAAAATTATTCGTAACTTAAAATTTAAGACTCTCATAATGGAAAAATGTTATAAATTTAGTACGTATAAAACAAATCAATTTAAAAAAAAAGATGGAAGGATTGTTGAAACTTATCTTAAATTTTCAAAATTAATTCAATTTTCAAAATTATTCAATTTACAAAATAATCCAAAAATATTATTTTCAAACGGATCTTTATTCAAATAATTTTAGATGTTAAAATTTATCAGATCCGTCATATTGTTTCTTCAAACGAATCTTTATTCAAGTAATCCTAAGCACATGTCTCCATTGTATCCTATGTTCATCTATCTATACTATTAAAGCTGGATCCTATTGGATTTTTTACTAAAAATACCCTTTTCTTTATTAACATTGCATATTTCATTAAAGGCAATCAAGTAATATTAATAACACATTTATATTGGGTCATTTATTTTGATTCAGCCCACTACCCACTTCAGATCTCTCTTGGGCCATTTGGACCGATTAAGAAACCAGATCCAATTTTTATTTTTTTCTCCAAATTCAAATAATTTCTTTTCAATCATTCTTAATATTTTGTGTAGTAAACAAAAATTAATCACTTAATTATTATATTTTTTCTTAAATATAATTTAAGCATTCCTAAAAAATGATTTTTTTCATTGAAAAGTATAAATATTTATTAAAAGTATATAATTTTTTTATTTAAAAAATTAACCACATAATAAAATTAATTTATCAGAGTTATACCAACTTAATTCATTAAAAATAAAGTATAATTTTCTAAACATCAATACTCATTAGACCTGGACGTTCGGGTACGGATCGGTTCTTTCGGGTATCAAGTTTTTTCGGGTTTTGAAATTAAATCCCATTCGGTATTATAGAATTTTTGATCGGGTTTGAATCGGGTCTTTTCGGGTCCAGGTGGGTTCGGTTCTCATGCATAAGAACCTGAAAAATAACCAAATAACCAAAATATCTAAAACGGGTTCGGTTAGTTGTACTCAAAGTAACCAAAGTATCCAATTTGGTTCAAATTTTTGTATCCAAATTATTCAAAAGTAACCAAAAATTATCCCTTCTATACATTTTTTTGGGTAAACTTTTATCCAAACTATCATATTTTATTCAAAAATACTCAAAAGTACCGAAAATAACTACTATAGTTAACTTATAATATTAATTTAAAATATTAAAATAATTATAAATATAATTATAACATATATTTTTAGATATATGTTCACATTTCGGATATCTTAGGATACTCATTCGGTTCTCGGTTCGGATCGGGTTCGGGACCAGTTCTTAAGATATAGCAATTTAAAACTCATTTGGATATTTATCCCGGGTCTGATCGGGTTCGGGATCCTGATTTTCGGGTCGGTTTCGGGTTGGTTCTTCGGGTCCGGATATTGTGCTCAGGCCTATACTCATTTAAAATGAAACGCGACAAAGAAAGATAAAAAGCTTAAGTCTTTTATAAAAAAATAAATATATTAAAATATGACATTTACTAAATATTTGTCAATTTAAAAAAAATAAAGGAAAATAAACCCGCGCTTTGAAAGCGCGGGTCAAAATCTAGTATATTATTAAAACTAAAATATATTTGGAGTTTGTTTGAAAACATAAAAATAGTTTTAAAAATAAAGTTTGTTTGAAAATATAAATAGCAGTTTAAAAAAAGTTTGTTTGGAAACATAGATCGCAATATATTAATAAAAAAGAGTAATAAGCTTATGTTATTAAGAATAATTGAAAGCCCATCATTATATTATGAAAAACTATATATTTGGGAAACTTATAAAATATAAGAAAATAAGCCAATCTAATTATCTAAAAATATTTTTTGTCTAAAATAATCATAAAACAAAATTTAAACTTTATATACATATTCCAAATCAAAATAATAATTTAAAGTTGATTTTATGTCAAGAATTGATTCAAAATATAAATATATTCAAAATTAATTTTTAGTAAAATATTTTCCAATAACCATTATTAAAAAAATGTTTTCAATATATATAAGAAAAATACAAATAGCCCAGTTTTATATACCAACTTAAATTATGGTTTTTGTATTTCACATTAAAATTTTAAATTAGAATATATATGATGGTACATATAAAATACTAGTAATTATATGATTACTTATATGATGGTAGGTATAAAATACGATTAATTATATGATGACATATATGATATATAATAGTGACTATGGATGGACGTTTAGGTATCTATTCGGGTTTGGTTCAGATCTGTTTAGGTTTCGGGTTTCCGAGATAAAAGATTTCAGCTTCATTTGGATATATCTAAATTTCGGTTTAGGTTCGATTCAGATCTTTGCGGGTTCAGATAACATATTTAAATTATTTTTAAAATTTTTAAATTTAATATATACTTTAGTTTTATCAAAATTTATAAAAAGTAATATATTACATATAAATCTGAATAGCATATGTTAGAATACCTAAATTTAACATATAAATTGGATTGATTTAAATATTTGGATAGAGAATCAATCATTATTTTAAGTATTTTTGAGCCTCGCACGAAGTGCTAGGAACCAACCGACCTTTGTCGTGCATATGGATGCATAGTTACCAGTTTGGTTTACAGAGTCCTCTTGAGTGTGTAAAGTCGATGACAAAAAAATAAAAAATAAAAATAAGTATTTTTGATGTTTTGAGTATATTTTAAATATTTACTTTTAACTATTTGTATATTTTTTTAAGTATTTAAATGAATTTAAAATATCATATATATTGTGGATGTTTTTATATACTTTAAATCTAAAAATAATTAATATATATATAAGTATTTAAATCTATTTTGAATACATTCAAGTACCCGAAATACTGCGGTTCAGATCGGATTCAGTTATCTAAATACCAAAATTTTGAATAATTTGGATATTTAATCAATTTTGGTTTGAGTATGATACTACTTTTTCGGATCAGATTTGGTTCGGTTCTTCGGATTTTTCGCTCAGCTTTGACATTGATATGAAAAATAAATAACAACATTTTTTAAAAATATATCTGCGAGGATCAAAATTTAGTACTATTATTATTTTTGAAATCCTAATTATATGTTACTAGCTTTTATCCACTATTTCGGATACCAATATCCAAAATAGACAGCCCAACACTCGTTTCTTAAATGAAATGAGAATATTCGCGTGACAACTATTTAATATACGGCAAGTAACCTATAAAAAATTATTCAAAAGTCTTACCTATACAAAATAAGATAAGAATTTGGATATATACTCCGATCGTTCTTGAAATATAGGTTCTTTAGATTTATGTTTTGTTACACAAAGTTGATCTTTTAGATTTTGAAGTACTTTTGGTAGTTTATATTAATAAATTGTATATTTCTAAGAAAATATTAATCAAAAATTTTAATGATTAAATATTATTAGTTGATAAATATTAAAAATAGATGGTAAAAATAAATCATAAATTTAAATGTATATGTTTATTATTTTTATAATACTATTTGAGAAGTTGGTTTCACATGTGTTGCTTTCGCGTTAATTCTAAGAGTAACTAATTACATACTTGATATTTTTTCATTATTAAAAGTTTTTGTTATATTTATTTTGCTTAATAATATTTTTAAATTGTATTTTGTTTATATATTTTATTACAAACCATATAAATATAAAAAATGGAAATATCTTTAAAATTTGTAAACTTTTTTTGGTAAAATCTTTAAAATTTTAAATATAAATATATAATAAATGGATTCATGAAGAAAATTTCACAAAACAATATATATATATATATTTAAAGGTTCCTTTGATAAAATATCTCAAGTAACAATTTCTAACTTACAAAAATGAAAGCAAAATACTATTAACTTCATTAATTTTTTAAATATTCATATTAATCCATGAGAATTTTAAAATTATTAATTATATTAATTAATATCACTCTGTACCAATCATCATTTTAATTTATTTTCAGTTGATCTAAACATACAAATCTCATTAAGATTAAAGCATACATAAAATAAATCATCAGACCAATCATCAAAATCCTAAATTATATAAAATGATCATAAACCCGATCATCAAACTAATATGAATTCTAATATTCAAAACAAAAGGTTAATTGAGTTAACAAAATAATACTATTTAGAATAATTTTAATTTTAGTTTTATATATGTAACTTACAAAATGACATAAATTATAAATAAATTCAAAAATTAATTAATTAATATTTCATTTCACAAATATTTCAGTCCGTATTCAAAAATCTATTGATTATAGTTGTACAACTTCAAACCAAGGACCACTTTATTTTTCATTTTGTTTTGCAAAACCAATTATACATAATTTTATAGATATACATAAATATATGTGTAAAACAGATTCAACTAAACAAAATTAACAAAACTAGTCAAATATATAATACAAGAAATTAGGATTTAGTTCAGAATAAAATATAAAATTAAATTTACCTAAAATAACTAAACCAATCAAATTTTTAATATGATAGTCATATGTTTAATTAAGACAATAACATAAAAATATTCCAAATATTTTCCCCATCTTTTCCTTATAAACCAATTTTAATCATAAAAATGAAAGTAAAATATTAGACAATTATTATTATTTCTGTATATTACAATATTTATTTGTGCATGAGCACATGGAAGCCAATTTTTATTTATAGTATGCGTGAATATTTTAATTTTTTTGTTTTTCTAGAATGGATGAAAGAAATGGGGTATATGACTGAAATTATTAGAGAAAAACTGCCTCTAAAAGAAAGAAAAAAAGCAAATTATTTAAACAAAGTTTGACGGAACATGTTAAAGATAGTCTCACCTTTTGTGCGATTTAAAAGATACTTTTAAAATATTAAGTTAATGTATAAAAAGTAAAACAGTGTAACGTGAACGTTTGGTATATCAATCAAGTAGTAGTAGCAGCCAGCCGGCAGCGGAACTAATAATTACGTGTTGTGTTAATCTCATCGTCCCCATTAGTTTGAAAAAAAAGTCTACAATTAAGTTAACGGGTAAGCAAAAAACAACTAATGTTTGGTGGCCTTCACCTATTCATGACTTCTAATTCTCAATTTTATCACAACTTGTCCATGGCAGTACCATAAATGTAACAGTTTAAATCTTATCTTTAGACATTACCTTTTTCAGTAAACTGACGTATGCATTTTATTAAGATTATTTATCTTCCCGACCTTGTCCATGGCATTACCATAAATGTAAGAGCATCTCCAATAGTGTTACCACCATTGGAGTCCTTAAGATTATTAAACTAATTTTTTTTTTTTTTTAGAATAGTTAAGAATTCTATTGAAAATAGAAGGTCCAATGGTGTTTTCTAATTTTGAATCCTTAGGAATAAAAAAAAATTAGCAATATGATCAAATATGTTTATGTTCTGTGACACTTTTGTTTGCAAGAACAACACAGTTTCACAACAAAAGTCTGATATCTTGTTCATCTTCGATTAAACTTCACACATTGATGTCAACAATGTAACCATCAATACAAAAAGGATAGAAACTTACTTGTGCTGTCTTGCGGCCATTGATAGCTAAAGCAGACATATAATCAAACAACGGTTCTTGGCATTCCCTTATATTAGCAGGAAGAGAATGCCAATAGTTCATCTGGAGATTAATGTTCAGGTGAGGAGCACCACTGCACATACCACAAGTGAAGAGAAACGATGAAAAAAAGAAAGGGAAGAAAAACGAACTCCCATGGCAGCTGAACGTCTCTGCTCCATATCCCTTGCAAGTTAGCAACCTGAGTTCCAGGTCTTCATCCTTTCTAAACGATCTCACCCTTTCAGCTGTTGAAGCCCCTTGTTACCTTCTTTCCTTCAAGGACAAAATCAAACTAAGTTACACACACACGATCACTAGTTACCTTCTTTCCTTGAACGATCAAGAAAGTGAATGAATATTGGTACTACACCTTATCACAACCATGGTAATCGCAAACGTACTGCCTTTCACCATGGACGTGGGAATGCTTTCTCAAGGCATTAACATCGAAGTTAATATATACTACATGTTAAGCCACAACACTCCTACCCATATAAGCTAACGACTAGACATATCAACTGTAATTCATCCCTTGTTTAGGCTTTGGTCCAGAAAGACTGCTACAAACCTTATCAAAAGCTGACCTAGAGATGCATATCCAAAACAAAACCACAGAAAGCTGACTACGTTCAAACGAGAACTATGTTTGCAAACATAGAGCTGAAAACAGAGAAACAAAAAGTACCTTCCGTATTTGCTGAAGAGGTGTTCAAGATCGCGTTCCGAGGTGTCCCACACAGAGACGTGCGCCGCCGTATCGGTCATTGCTGCTGTAACGATCATCGTATCGAGGCATCTTCAAGTCTACACACACACAAAAAAAAAAAATCATTTGATATCTCTCATTCATTATGTATCAAATCCCATCACGCACACAGTAAAGATCCAAACAAGAATCAAAGGAATATTTCGATTCAATTTCGTATTGGTATCAAGAGCAATTATATATACCAAAGAGAAGTACAAAGTGAAACAAAATCAGAGTAACAAGGAACAAGAAACAGTAATATAGAAGAAACAATCTAGAGTTGCATATACAGATTAACACCGATAGACTCATAAATTGATTCCAGAAACATAAACAATGAATTAGCAAATATCAGCAAATCAAACTCGTCGGCAAGCGGATATAATCCAAATTCCGGAAGAACTACGGCAAAATCATTCCCGCATAAGATACTATAAGAATAAAAACAAAGATGGAAGAACAAACCGCCATGGATGTTGATCTTCGTTGCCTGGAAAGAGAGAGAGAGAGAGAGAGAGAGAGAGAGAGAGAGAGAGAGAGAGAGAGAGAGAGAGAGAGAGAGAGAGAGAGAGAGAGAGAGAGAGAGAGAGAGAGAGAGAGAGAGAGAGAGAGAGAGAGAGAGAGAGAGAGAGAGAGAGAGATGTTGATCTTCGTTGCCAAACACAAACAAAAGCTCTACCTATCACCGACGGACACGTACACAAGGACTTGATCCTTCTAATCCTTGTTCAAGGATCAATCCTTCCGTAATCGAGCATATGTATTAATATTTTAATCAAATTAACCTATGTTATCGCGCTAAGGATTGGTTAAATCCTCCTTTGCGGATGCTCTAAGAACGTCTCCTATGGTTCATCTTATTTTTTTACTCAAAAATAGAGTAATTTTATAATAGAATTGTAGTATTTCTCATGTTTCATAATAATTATCACTTTAATTTTTTTCTTATTACATAGATTTTATAGAGTTGTAGTATTTCTCCTGCATTGATTTAATAGAGTTGTAATATTTTTCATCCATGATTTTATAAATAATTTTATTTATCTCAAATACTACTGGTCAAGAAGTGTAATCAATAACAACTTACATATATTTCTATCACTTTTTTAATATGTATGAAAAAATGTCAATATGACATTTATGTAAAAACAGATGGAGTATATTCTCATGGTATTCTATTTTTTAATGCCAACTTATTATGATATTACAATTATAAAAAATATTACATAGACGATTCGATAACCGACAATACTACCTCCTTATGAAGATCTACGCCTAACTGTATCATCTGAGTCGTCCTTTAAAGATCAATTTCTAACCAGATCTATTTGAACCATGTTGAAAACCCCTTGTAAGCATTTTTTCCGTTGTCTGCATAATTGTTTAATAAATCATTTTTTTCTGGGACTTGAAACTTAGATTTCTTGTAATCTACAAGAAATTACATAGCCTGGAATTTGTCCCCATATTTAGGTATAGAAACCTTTAAACTTTAATCATTAGGTTACGATACTTCTACTGGTACTCTATTCTAGAGTAAAAATAGAGTTATGAACAAAAAATAACTTACTGTATATATTGACAATCCTATTTTTTATTCTATTATATAAAGTGAAAAATAGAATATCATTGAAGCTTTTTTATTCTAAACTCTATTTTATAATGAAATAGAGCGAAATTGGAGATGTCCTAACTGTATTAGTCACATGTTGGGACCGTTTTCCAACCCAATTCGTAGAACTCTAAAAGCCTTTCATTTATATATTCATTTATTTATAAACAATTACACATATATATAAGTATTTTATTAATTCCAACAAGTAAACTCTTTCCACAAAGACCAGACCTTGATCGGTAAATAATTTGCAGAAACATTTTTTTTCATTTGTATTCAATCAACAATTATTTAAATAACATTTACAAGCTGCTAATGCTTCTCAAATATTCTTTGTTTAATTTTTCCATTTGAAACTTTTGAAAAATAATTTTAATTGTAATATATAAAAATGATTATATATAATTAATTTATTTATTTAATAATATCAAAAATATTTTATATCCAAAATAAAATTTATATAGTTAAAAATTTACAATTAAAATATATTTAACATTTTATATTCCATAACAAAAATATAAACTAATATTTATCTACTATATTAAAATAGAAGTACACATATATAATATCTCTTAGACTTGCATAGTATTTACAATCCAATACCACTGAGAATTTAATTAAACTAATGTAAAAATGTATGTCTTTTTCATGTATTTAATGTTTTCCTAAAATAATTCAAAGTAACTATAATGAAGGAAAAAAATAATTAAATGATTATTATTTTCTTTTCCATGTAGACAATGTTTTTCTTAATCACCATATCAGTTTTTCTGCAATATCGACACCAACTAAGAATGTTAATTCATATATTATTATATAAATATATTAGGCTACTTACATTTTCATATAAATAATTATCCAATGTAAATTCAGGATAATATGTTTTGAAAAGCATAAAATATATAGATCCATATATTTTAAATATTATATACAACAATTTTATTATACATTATCATCAAATTTTATCCATAAAAATAAAATACATTTGTGCGAATATACATGTTATATTCTACAAAGTATGAATGACAAAATTGATGATTTATAAGACAAAATTAATTTTTTCAATCTAAACTATAAAATTGTTGTGTTTAGAAATGTCATATCAAACAATTATTTAAACGGTGTTGTGTTTAGAAATGTCATATCAAACAATTATTTAAACGGGTAAATTTTAAAATATACATTATCAAATTATACATTAAAAAATATTACAAATTAAGATCACATTCGGCATTCCTAGCTATTTTAGCTAACTAAAATTTCCAAAAATCTATATGCTTTTTTGAAAATCTTGCTAACCAAGTTTAAATCCATATATTCAATAAATTCATAATCTTTAGTATAGCGATAGTATTTATAATGTTAACAAGAATCAATTAAAATTAAATATTATGTTCATAAATCAATTAAGTTGACATGTATAATTGGCCAAAGCAATAATGATCCTTCTTAACATGATTTATAAAATATTTTCACAATACTTACGCCTTCTCTATTTTGAAAACTAT
This sequence comes from Raphanus sativus, assembly GCF_000801105.2. Classification (NCBI taxonomy): domain Eukaryota; kingdom Viridiplantae; phylum Streptophyta; class Magnoliopsida; order Brassicales; family Brassicaceae; genus Raphanus; species Raphanus sativus. Next base: position 11,342,384 of record NC_079516.1, on the reverse strand, counting down.
GGATACGTTCCATGAAGACTCTGAAGGATTTCCTACCTTATCTCCTAACTAAGAACAATAGAATAAAACTTTGAGAAAGAGCGTACCCGTCAACAATGGCTTAGAAAACACATAAATAGGATTTCTGGTCGTTCAATGGTATTTTGGTAACTTCGTGGTGGCTTCTGGCTTCAGTCGGTCATTATATATGAAATGGCATTAACCTAATTGTGATAAGTAAACTTTCCTTATAGAATTTTATGTTTTTTGGCAAGAACTTTTAATGAGTATTAACTTATATATTATTATTATTAAAAAGGTAAATTTATGTATTTAATTTATTTTTTGCAAAACTTTTAATATATATTAACAACTAATAACTAATATATCACCATCAGAAGAAAATATAATGACTATCACCTTAATAAAATAAAATAATATAAATATATAATAATTTTGACATTAATTTTATATATCATATTTTGTATAATTATATATATTTTATTAAAATTAATTATAAATATACATTAAGAAATACAAACCTAAAACAATACTAATCAATTATTTTTTTCTGATGATTAAATGTTTAAAACGTTTATTAGCATTTATTTTTTGCTGATGATAAATGTATTTTAACTAGAAAAAAATAAAAAAATCGTAAATCTATTAAAATTTAAATATTAAATATAGACATACTTAAAATTAGGAGATAAGAGACATATATAAAATAATTAATTAATAAATATGATTTAACAGAAAGAAAAAATATTTTTATTTAATGTAATTATAATTTTTTTATAACTTAAATAAAATTGAAATAATCAAACCAAATAAAAAGATAAATTTACGATATTATTTTTTTCTAATTGGTAAAGTTAAAATATAAAAATAATAAGAGTGTTAAATGTAAACTAAGTATTAAAAATACTATATTAAACTTATTATTTCTTCGCATGCCGCATGGAAACTCCTAGTTTATATATTATTTTCTTTTTTTTGAAACACGGTTTATATATTATTATCTTAGCAATTTTAACAATAAGATACAAATATCTTCATAAATGGTTATAACATCCACATTGGAGAGCTCTTGAGTAGACTCTTAAAATTGAAATAAATAAAAATAAATGACAAATAGGAAAAAGAAGAGAATGATGCTCCTGTTTGAGAGCTTTCTGAGAGAGTGCACTTACACATATCAATTTATTGTGTTTTTATTTATTATAATAAAAATTGAAATATTAATATTTTGTGTTTGTCAAGAGAATTGCATGTGTTCTATTGTTGCTGTGCTCTTACAAGGCATAGCTCACATGTTGGATTTCACGGAATAAACTGTTTGTTGCTAGGCCAAATTAATTGAGATGATATTGTCGGGGTTTTTTTTGCCCCCAGACTCTATGTATAAATTCTTTTTTTAATCTAAAGTTCAATAGTAACCTAAATTTTAATATTTTTTTTGATAATTGTCCTCGCCATTTTATTTACATTAATATGATTAATTTTTCAATAAAAGACATTTTGAAACATTTTAATCTTTATATAATTCCTTGAAACACCCATTTTAATTTTGAAACAAACTATAAATTTTCATATTCTAAAATATTATATTAAATAAATATAATGTTGCACACATATAAAGATAACTCTTAAGTCTTAACTATTTATCAACTATTGTTCAAGATTCGTACAAGTAAATAAGAGAAATAGCAACATATTGCAACAAATTTTAAATAATATTTTTAAATCATTAATTTTTATTTTTAAACATAAATTAATTTACACAAAAATAAATTAGTGTGGCCGTGTGGATTAGAATAAGCATTTGAATTGAACTCACAATTTTATTGTTTCCTCACATTATTATTTAAAACAAAACAAAAACCAAAATAACAAAACTCAAACTAAATCTAAATTCATAAATTACTAAACTATTACTATATTTCGTGAATCTAAAGCAAAAACCCCACAACCGAGCTGATACCAAATCGAAAATTACAACCTGGACAAAACCAAATTTTATAAAATATCATCAAATCATAAAATTTTAATTAAAAACATAATTTTTAAATATAAATGATTTCGCAGAACCTTGCGGTTCAAAATCTGGTTATCCTTACTGCAACCGTTACCATCCATCTAATCAACAATTTAAATGTTTAGATTTATCAACATATACACTTGGCGGGATCATCATTAATTGCATTCAACCACATTTTGTAGTCTGGCTATAAATTGCTGCTATTTTAGGATTTCATATATCTTTCGACTATTGGTAAATTTTCTAAACATACAATCTCTTTTCATCAAGATTTTAATAGTTATTGTCATGTCTTTGGTCTACTAAATTAGTTCTTTCTTCGTTTATTTTAAAACCATCTCCAATGATTTACTCTATTTTAGAGTAATTTTTACACTAAAATAGAGTAACTCTAAAATAGAGTGGTGTTTCTCTCCAATAGTTCACTCTATATTTAACTCTTATAAAGGAATATTCTTAATTTTATTCTTTTTTTTATTTTATGATTAGTATCTTTTACTTACAAAATTTACAAATTGATCCCTTCATTTTATTTTTCACAGAATTCTTATAAACTATATATTTATATCAAATATTTATTATCCTAAAAATTACATTACATTATATTAAACATAATACATTTAACTTAAACATCACCATTAGTGTATTTTCAAGAGAAACGAACACGAATTTTACAAAAAAGACGTGTTCAACAACATGAACAAGGAGTACTTCTTCATCTACTTCGTTTGGATAATATTTTTAACAATTTTGGTAGATCTGTAGGCAATTTGCCAGAATATTAAAATCACAATTATCTGTGATTTTAATTTAATGTTACATTGCTTATTTTTAATTTTATTATTTGTTTTCTTTGGCTGATTTTATAAAATTGTTTTTAATTTTAGTGTTTTTTTTTCTTTTGCTTAATAATTAATAAGTTCTTCAAATATATATAATATATAATATCTATATTGTGGCTGAAGATAATATAAGGTGATGTTTGCATAATTGAATTATATAAATAATTACAAAATAAAAAGAATTAAAGAATAAAAGGACTAAAGTATAAATAAAAAGTTTCACTCTATAATAGAGTGGGAAATAGAGTTACTCCAAATATAGAAATGAAAAATAGAGTTACACTATATTGGAGTGGGATATAGAGTGGGGTTGGAGAAAGGTTTTACTTTATAATAGAATTTTGTGTATAAAATAGAGTGGGGTTGGAGATGTCCTAAACAAATTGAAAAAAAAAATTGAAATGAAAACATAAATGAAGAAAGACCAAAACACTTTTTTAATCAAATTACAAAACAAACTTAAGACATGTGTTTGTTACCAGAAATCGATAATTTTTAATTAATCATAAGTAATAATTAATATATATTACACATATTTGTAGAAATGGTGTTTGCACCGATAGACTAACCAGCTTTCAAACCGCTTTTGAAAGAAATTTAAAGATGTAAGATATTCTTTCCTCACATCTCACTCTCGTATACTTTTTAAAACAAAAATACGATGGAGGATAAACTTATACGAGGTGGTAGAAGCTCCTCTTCAGTTGTGTACTATGTTAGCACTTCCATTCAAATTTGAGTTTCTGAGTTGGATTCGACAATAGTTTAGGTTCCTATTAGCTTTCTGTTGTAAAAAAAAAAGATATTACACCTGTTAAATAAGATTTTATAAATTACATTTACAATCTATAAATTTTAATGGTCACGTAATTTATTAATATTTTCATATTTTCAAATGGTGAAATAAAAAAATCGTTTACTGTTGTACGTGGTTCAGAGAGGACCACGCTTGTTGCGAGAAATTTTTAAGAAGGAGATTTCAATCAAAGTGGACCTGTAATGGTTTTTGAATTTTTTTAAAGGTATGATTGTGATATCATATCTTTCTCTGACAACGTTTTGACTTGATTTATTCACTACAAAAAAAGAATGTTGAATCACTGATGCTAAAAATGACTTTGAAAGTAATGCAAATAATTTATATCACTAATCGGAAAAAAAATTTATATCACTAATACATAATTGTTTCAAATATTAATTAAAATATGTAACTAATAAAATCGATATAAAATCAATTACAAATGTGTAATTAGTATAGTTGATGTTAGCATTTGTTACAATTTTCATAATTGATGTTAAATATTTATCCCCAGATACATATAATTAATGATTAACACTTTTGAGGGTCAATATATATAATATATATATATATATATATATATATAAAGCATGATTTTGAGAAGAGAAAAAGATTATGATAGCCCCCGTAAATGTGAAGAAGTAATGAAAGTGATCAGGATCTATGGTAAGACATCAGGATAATGTATTAACTTTGATAAATCCTCTTTACTCTTTGGTAAGAGGATTAACGCAACCACAAGGCAAGAGATCAAAAGATGTACTTGGAATACAGAATGATGGAGGGATAGGGACTTATTTGGGTATTCCAAAAGATATTAGTGGTTCAAAATACAAGCTCTTTGTTTTCCTAAAGGGACAAATTAATGCATAGAGTGGATGGCTGGATATGTCGTTGGCTCTCGAAAGGTGGGAATGAGGTATTGATTAAGTCCATTTTGCTTGCTCTCCCGACGTATGTTATGTCTAACTTTCATGCTCCCATTAGAGATATGTAAAAATCTTTCCAGTGCTATTGCCCAATTCTGGTAAAGCTCAAATCTCCCAAAAAGAGGAATACACTGGTCGAAATGGGATAAAGTCTGCCTACCGAGAGAAGAAGGAGGGATTGTATTTCAACCTGGCATTACTAGAAAAACAATTATGGAGGCTAACACAAAATCCGGATTCGCTGGTCGCCCGTGTCTTAAGAGGAAGATATTACAAACTAAACTCGCTTTTACGAGTAAATTCTGTAAACAGTCATTCTTATGTGTGCACTAGTATTTCCGCGGCGAGGGAGCTTTTGTTGCTAGGGGTAAGGCAGAAAATACACTCTGGTTATGAGGTGAAAGTGTGGGAGGATCCCTGGATTCCAATGACTCCTGCTAGGCCAGCTATACCTATAGCGCCAGTTATGCATCCAAATATGAGAGTGAGTGATCTTATTAATCAGGAGTTGAAGGAATGAGATGTTGATTGATAGTGCTCAAATTACCCAGTAGAGCTTACTCTTTCAAATAAGAGGTACAGCTGTAGTACTTACGGATCGAATCACGAGGAGCTATGAAACCAATTAAATCTAATCAATAAATCAATCCTAGGTGAGGTTGGTTTTAATAATGAAAATATAAATAGCAAGTCCTAAAATGAGTAAGGTAGTTGCTCTAACTAATAATATGATGGGTGTTTCAATGAAATGAAGAGTGCTAGACTTAGGGCTTTTGTTCAGTAATGAAGATTATAATGTCTATAAATGCCTAACAAGTTGTTTGCATGATACTATAGAACTCAGTCGCTTAACTCTCAGTGATGTCTCACTAGTTAAATAATCTAGATCTCTGGCCTCAACTGTCATATGTTGACACAGAAAAAGAGTCGATCGATATCCTTTAGAGATATCGATTGATACACCTTTCGCTCGGCGATCGATTCACCTGTCGGGATATCGATCGACGGCTTCTAGATATGCCTAGGCGCAAGCCGATAATGAACACTAGATCTCAAGGAGGGCGGTTAGCTCTTCTCCAAGGAGATACTAGTTCAAACAGATCATTCAAAATATCAAAGATCCTAGTGATCTATATTCTAGTTAGCTACTCTAGAACAAGCTTAGGGTGCAATCTATTTGATGAATATCACAACTTATCAATTATAGTTTGAGGCCAATCCCACAAACCTATTTAAACCCTAGATCTAACAAGTAGACTACTCAGATATAGCTAAGCAATTCATAACAATAGATAGATGAAAGAATTGCATAGATAGAATAAAGTAGAATAACAAATGGAGATAACAAATCTCTCCAATCTCTCAAAACATGTAAAACTCTAGTCTCTCTCTCACACTCTCTGCTCTGTGGTAACTTCAAAACTTGCTTCTCTCGAAAGTTGCCGTCAAAAAACACTTAGCATGAATATTTAAGCATTTTCATTAGGTTAAAAACTCGTCAGGGGCAATCTCGTAATTTGGTGAAGTCTTGGTGAAGTAGTCAGCTAAACCATTTCGTCCTCGATATCGATCGACAACACTAGATGTGTATCGATCGATTATAATCTTTTAGTACGCGGATCTTCTCAGCTACATCGATCGACAGCTCTGGATGAGTATTGATTGATTCTTATCGCAATGTTGACTTCTGACTTGGTCTTGAATGGTCAACTCGGGTGTATCATCTCTTGTACTCCAAAATGCTCCAAAAACATCACTTTATCACAAAACGCTCCTGAACCTGAAAACATACCTAACAGGCTAGAAAACATATTAAATATATAATAAAATGCTAATATACCATGGTAGAAAACGGGTAAAATCCATGGTATATCATTGATCAACTGGAACAATATGTCAGCCCTGATGACATACCCCTTATAAGAAGTTTAGCCATAAGCACAACTCATAGGCCTGACACATTTTGCTGGAAATTCACAAGAAATGGACAATATATGGTCAAGCCTGGATATTGGGTTGCCCAAAATCTTTTGAAGGATGCAGACGAGAAGCAAGTGTTAGAGCCAAGTATTACAAAGCTCCAAGCCTTTGCTTGGAAGATAAAGGCGCCGAAGAAAAATTTGTCATCTTATATGACAATTGTTAACTGGTCAAGTGGCAGTAACGAGAAATCTAGTAAGGCGAAATATGAGATGTGATAATTAATGCCCAAGATGTGGTGAGCCAGAGGAACCAGTAACACATGCTATTTTCGAACGCCCACCTGCTCTACAAGTTTGGTTACACTCATTAACTCATACGAGTCCAGATCAAGACAGGGATCCTTATCCCTGACTGATTTGGTACATCTGGAAGGCTCGAAATGATAAACTCTTTAGGGGCATAGACAGAGATCCTCTAGAACTAGTTCGATATGCTGAGAGTGAGTGTAAAGATTGGTTTAATGCCAATGAAACGATACCACCAGTGGTACAAGTGAGTAATGTAGAGGAACCTCAAGTCATAAGTTTGGGCAATATTTGTTTACTAGATGGAGCTTGGACATCTCAGGCTCAATTTAGTGGGTGTGGATGGGTCTGGTTGGACAGTGAGGGAAACACGCAACTCATGGGATCACAGAACTTCCCCAGAAGAGAATCAGCTCTGCACTCAGAAGTGGAATCACTGCGATGGGCGATGGAGAATATGCTTCAGCATTCAACTTGTCAGAACTTTGGAACAGACTGCAAGGATTTGATTGTTATGATCAAGGAACCTCATACTTGGCCAAGTTTTACTACGGAACTGGAGAGGAAAGAGACACTGCTCATATGCTTCTCAGACTTCAAGATTTCTTATGTTCCTAGAGCGCGTAATCAGATTTCAGTTTTTTAGCTAAGACAGCTAGATCCTTCCATAGGAAATTACATTTTATTGGTTGTTCTATTCCGGTCTGATTACCCAGACCACCTCAAGCTTGAGTAATATAATAGCTGTTTGTCGTCAAACAAAAAAAAAAGACTATGATAGCACCAAACTAAGTTTTTGTCATAAAAATAGCATGAGAAGGAGGAAAATGACCAAAAGAAATTTTATTGAAGGGTAAATATGCATTTATAATCATTTGATTAATTAATCTAAAACTTAGAGTTTAGAGTTAAGAGGTGTGATTTTAGGAATGTGTTTAAATTTTTAAAAATAAAAAATAAATATTAAAATTTTCAAAACAAAAAGTGCTATTTGGCCATTTTATGATTTGAGTGCTATTTTGTGACAAAAAAATTTAAAAAGTGATATTTGAGAGAATTTCCCTTTTAAAAATTCATGTAGTATTTTTATACAGTTCAATATGAAATATGCTATAAGTACGATTTTGAGAATTTATGTAGTATTTTTTAAATTTTGCTTGATTCAATATAAAATATGCACCATTATAAAGTTCTGAAAAGAAATGACACAACATAAAGTTCATTTAGTATTTTTTTAGTTTTATATAGTTCGGTTTGGAATACACACCACTACAAAGTTCCGGAAGAAACATACACGACAGATAAAGTTCAGATTAAAATATGAACTTTCCTTTTTAACTTCCAAACATAAGACTGAAGAGCTTGAATCCCGGCTCGGTGAATATCTATAAGCCTCCATCAACCATAACTTTGCAAGCCATCCATTTTGTAAGTGCCAGATAACCAGTCATTAATTATCAAATATGATGATACATTTTGTGGGTACATGAATCCCCACCCAGTGAATATCTATGAGCCTCCATCAACCATAACTTTGCAAGCCATTCAATACTCAATTTCACTAAGTAGCAACCATGTCTTATATAACTTTAGGAGTACTCATACTCTATATATCTTAACTTGTTGTCAAGCTCTTTATGAAAGAATAATATCGGGACAACAAGGGATTTCATCAATCTATCATTCCAGATCTTTTCATTCTCTATTATAATTACTAACTGGACTACATAAGCAATTTTTCTAACCGGTACAATTTTTCTAACCGGTCTAGTTAGAAGTGTTGAATCCATGAATCCTCCCTCAATCAGAATAAACTTTTTTGTCTAATAACTAAAGAGAGTAAGACCTTTTTTTTTGTAACTTAAAATATAGTAAGACCTTAATTTCTACAATATTAGTTCATAGGGAAAATTCTACCATATTAGTTCAGAGGGAAAAGTGTCTATTTTAACCTCAACTTTATCCATCGTGCATTTTCTTACCTAAACTTTATATTATTATGTATTTTGTAATTTATATTGAACTAAACAAAAAATCGAATATACTACATGAATTTTTAAAATCGTGCTTATATATAATATCGTCAAATGTGTTAGTCATCAGTTAATTTATCAAAACAACGTCATTTTGGATCAATTATGTAAGATTAGTTTTTTTAAATACTACATGAGCTCTCAAAATCCTGCTTATATATTACCCGTTAAAAGTGTTAGTCATCCGTCATGTGAGATAGGGGTGAACATTCGGATACCAATTCGAGTTCAGTTTGGTTATATTCAGGTTTTGGATTTTTGGGTTTTCGGGGTTTTAAGATTTTAGGTTCGATTCAATTTTTTCGGATTTGGTTAGGTTCAGAATACCCATTTAAATTATTTTGAAAAAAATAAATTCATATGTACCTTAAATTTCTCAAATTTTAAAAATTAAAATAATATAATACATATAAATTTGAATAATGTATTCCAAAATATCTAAACTCAACATATTAATTACTTTGGATTTATTTGGACAGAGAATTAATAGAAATTTCAAATACTTTTGATGTTTTGAGTATTGTTTAACTATTTTATTCATTTACTTTTGAGTATTTGTATATATTTTCAAGTATTTTGGATATTTTATGCTAAATCTAGAAATAATTAATATATTTAAGAATATAAACCTGATTCAGTTACATTCGGATACCTAAAATATTTTGAATATGTTTGGATATATTCGTTCGTTCTTTCGATTCTGTTTTTTTTCTTTTTTTGCCGAGGCCTAGTGTGGGAGTATCTGATTTATCGTCTTTGGATTCGATCCGAGATCCGATCCGGATCCGCTCCAAAAATCCGGATATCCGAAGGGGCCAGATCCGAATCTGGATAATAAAATGTTGGATCCGTCCAAACATAATCTGAATCCGGATATCTTGATCTTTTAGTCCGGATATCCGGATCAGTAATTTTTGTTGATAATTATTTCAAAAATAGGAATATATATAAAAACTTATTTTATTTATTAAATTTTTGATTTCTATACTAATATATATATACACACATTTTGTAATAGTAAATATATATATATATATATATAACTAAAAATATTACATATACTTTTATTTTTAAGTTATTGTTAATATTTTATATTATTTTTATTTATTTTAAAGATCCAAATCTGGATTAGGATATCCCCCGAATATTATAACATTTAGAAGAATATCCGAGATCCGGATATCCGAGAATCCGAGATCCGGATAAAGATAGTAAAAACATGGATCCGGTGGATAAAGATTAGGATTCGGATACCTTAAAATATCCCGGATATCCGATGCGTCCTAACCTTAATCTATTGTATTATTTTAATGAAATATTAAATTACAATTGTTTTAAGAAATGTTTTTCTTATTTATGAATCAATGCGGACAAAATAAATAAATTAATTAATTAATAGAATAAAATCCCTCAACAATTTAGCTCTTTAAATACCCCAACCGATACAGAATTCGCCACAACATTGATTAAAATTGAGAGCGAATCAAAAAAGGATTAGTGAATCTCTCTGCAACTCAAAGATGATCGGAGACTTGGTGGATCTATTGACCGGAGGCGGAAGAAATGCAGCGAAAGTGAAAGGAACGGTGGTTCTGATGAAGAAGAACGTCCTTGATTTCAACGATTTCAACGCTTCGTTTCTCGATCGTCTCCACGAATTTCTGGGAAACAAAGTCACTCTTCGACTTATCAGCTCCGATGTTACTGATCCAGGTATGCTCACACCTCTATTTTGATTCCTTCGCTTACTTTAGCTTTCTCTCATTTTCGTTGACCTGTGTTAGAACAAGAGTCTTTAATTTATTATTAAAACTTCTAAAATTGTATTTATTAATTACACATATATTTTTAAACTAGCGATTGTACACATACTTGTTTTTTATACGGGACCTATTATCTTCTTGTCCTTATACCCTGTGCTATGTTTTTTTTGGCTTTTAGTTTTTTTTTTTTTGCTGAAGAACGATCAAAATCAAAACTATGAGCCCATTTTTGGATATATTAGGAAAGTCACGTTTTCTTAATTTTTTGTTTCTATGTTTGTTTGATAAATGAAAACTTCTCCAGCAAGAAAGCTTGGAATTATTTTGGCTTTTCTTTCTTCTCCTTTAAGGCCAGAAACATTATTCTCTCTTAAAGGACGATAAATCATTTTAGTCAAAAAAAAAAAGGACGATAAATCAGATACTCGTTTTGTGTTACGAAGTTTTGTTACCTTCTTGTAAATTGTTCTTTCAAAAAAAAAACAAAAAAAATTGTATTTTTCTTTTATTTTTTGAATTAATTCTACCTCGGAGAGTTAAATATAAACGGTGAAGAATATATTTATTATTTTAAATGTATTTTTCTAATAATTAAGTGAATTAGTAAAATAATTTAGAACGATTTGGCTAAGAAAACAGAGAATGATAGCGTAAACGAATATGAAAGATTTATAAAATTATAATACTTCTTAATATATTGTCTTTTTTTTTTTTGCTAAATTTCTTAATATATTGTCCGTCTTTGATATTAAACATCGAAATATTACGGATCAGTGTAGAATTGTTTCAACATCGATTTATGTCTCTCGGATGCTAATAACTGCATGCTTAGATTGCTTACCAATTAAAGTTGGTATTAAGGTTGAAATACAAAATAAATTAGCAACACAAATAGGAGAAAACTAGATGATAATCCGCGCCTTACGCGGAGTGAACTTTATAAAAAATATGTTGTATCTAAATAAATAATATATTTTTGTTATCAATAATTTTTTTACGTTTGATTAGGGATGGCATGTGGATAGGTATCATTTGGTTTGATTAGGTTCGTTTTGGATCTTTACAAATTTGGTTCGTATTTTTATATGTTCGGTTTGGGCTTAGATTCAGATAATCCATTTAATATTTTAAAAACTTAAAGTTCATATATATTTTAAATTTCTCAAAACATAAAAATAAAAATAATATGTTACATATAAATTTGAATAATGTATACCAAAATACTTAAACTTAACATAAAAATTGGTTTAACTTAAATATTTGGACAGAAAATGAATAGATATTTTCAGTATTTTGATATTTTGAGTAATGTTAAGTTATTTTAAATATATAATTTTTACTATTTTATATATTTCTAAGTATTTTGGACAATTTAAAAGCATCTTAAGTATTTTGTATATTTCTTTTAGATATTAACTTTTTTTTAAAAATAATATATTTAAGTATATAAATTTGGTTCGAATATACTTGGATACCCAATATATTTTGGTCCGGATCGGGCGGTTCTGGTTTTTTAGATACCAAAATTTTAAACATGTTCATATATCTAACCAATTTGATTAAAGTTCTATACTATTTTCTGGATTGGATTTGGTTCGGTTATTTGGATTCGGATTTTTTTCCCAACCATATATTTTTTATTGTAACCAAATTTCAAATGAACGTGACGATGGTTCATACTGATTTTGAGTATGCAACAATTTTAAACCAAAACACTTTCTATTATTTACGTGATTTATTTAGTTAATCATTAAAAAATTTCAAAGACCATTAAAAACAATGGGCTGAACTGAAATTTTTTTATCATTGATCACAAATTTTCAATGTGAGGTTTGTACCACTTTTAGTAATTTATATTCTTTTTAAAAAATTCGAAATACAACATATAAAAAAAATATATTTTTTTTATTATATGCTTAATGTGATTGTTTAATTTATTTTAAAAAATAAAATTAAACGAAAAGTATAGAGGATAAAAAATTATTATCAAATCTTTATTATTCATAATCATTAATGGTGATATATATATGTCAATCATATTAGGAAGTTCCGTAGCTTTTTTTAAGGAAAGAATATAGAATATTCTTTTGTATATTAATAATTAATTTAATAGTTATTTAATAAAAACTATAATATATGTGTAGATGGACCAACCTATTTCTTTAATAATTTTGAGAATAATTCTCATGATGACACGTGACTACTAAACAGTGTTGCAATGCTTAAGGATTAATATATAGGGGATAATTTTGTTTCCAAGTGTATGTCGTCTCCATCTCATTTTATTACCAGTTAGATATATTCTAATTTGGTATTAAGGTTGAAATACAAAAATAATTACAACACAACTAGGAGAAAATAATTTTGTTTTTAGGTGTCTGTCGTCTCCATCTCATTTTTATTTAGTTTATGTTGCAAGTGTTTGTACTAAATAATTTTGTTTTTAAGTGTTTGTCGTCTCAATTTATACTAAATAAATATATACTAGATTTTGATTAACACTTTCAAATACGAGTATATTTTTTGTTTGACAATATCTTTTTTGAAGTTTTATTTTTGAAAAATTTGTATAACTATACATTTGTGTCATTGCTATTTTACACATTAGTTTTGATTTTTATTCTTCAATTTTATAATTTTTAAATTATACTCGAATCTTTATTATTCAGAAAACTAATCTTATTATATAAATTTTAGTTCTTCAAAGTCCATAACCCTGTTTCTCATCATATTCCGACAAAAAATTCATTTGACTTTTGTATAAAAAAGATACAGAGAACGTGGCAACGGTTCTGTATATCTAAAAAAGACGTGGTTAGTATTAATATTAAAGTAGATATAGTTATGAATTAATTAGTTTTTTTAAGAATGATATAGAAAAGTAATATTTCAAGATATAACAGAGGTAAAAAAGAATTGAACTTAGGTTCACCCTTGATTACATCACTATGAATGATAACTTGATGAAAATGGTTGAAGTGATGAATAAATGGCAAATACAAACGGCTTTGCTGTTTTTAGGTTTCAGAATCTGCAGGAAGAAGATGAAGATTAAATTACCAAAAGTTCTCAAAAGAAAATACAACTGATTAAAAATTTATCGAATAGTCTCAAAAGAAGAAAATAATCTGTTTTTTCAACTTTAGGAATAATTAACTGTTTTCAACCTTTTTTGTCGTCTACTGTTTTCAACTCCAAGATAATTAATTTACTGTTCCATTTATATTGTCTGGTGGAACATTTGTGGATTTAATCTTCTTTTCTCGTTTAATTGCGTCTTTAACAATTCCAAAACAAAATGGTAAATTATACGCATCAAACAATAAAGATGTATGTGTTTAATTTTTTTATTAAATACCTATAGTTTAATACTCCCTTTCTTTTACAAAAAAAGTGTCGGTTTCATATTTTTTATACAAATTAAAAAAAATGATTAAAATACATTGAAATTCTCACTAATTACTCATATTCAACCAATAATATTTGAGATAAATGAAATTATTTATAAAATTAATATATTTATAATTAATATTAAATTATAAATTGCATTGAAATTCTAATTCTTTTTGTAGCAGGAAATTATTTATAAAATTAATATATTTATAATTAATATTAAATTAGAAATTGCATTGAAATTAGACTGAGTACTTTCTTTCTCCTTTTTTTTGGTCAAACTTACTTTCTTTCTCCCTTTAGATGATGAATTTATTCGTATAGTGTCTGATAGCTGTAATTGTTATCACCGTCTTCTAATGCTGATACTGTTTTTAAGAATAGTAGATGGATACTTTGACAAAAAAAAAAGAATAGTAGATGGATACATTTTTTCTCAGAGAAGGATTAAATGTTTTCAACTTGTAATTGCATACCAGTATATAATTCCGTTTGTTTGAACAAATACATTAACCAGACTCAACGTGGACGTAAACCAACTCAGTTGACTCTATTATTTATATTTTTTTCATTATGATTTGGCAGAAAATGGTTCTAACGGTAAACTAGGGAAGGCTGCTCACTTAGAGGACTGGATCACCACGATCACGTCGTTAACCGCTGGTGAATCAGCCTTCAAGGTCACATTCGATTACGACCAAGATTTTGGTTACCCTGGAGCATTCTTGATCAGAAACAGCCATTTTAGTGAGTTTTATCTCAAAAGTTTGACGCTTGAAGATGTCCCAGGGCATGGTAGAGTCCATTACATCTGCAATTCTTGGGTTTACCCTGCTAAAAACTACACCAAAGACCGAGTTTTCTTCTCCAACAAGGTAAACTAAAGTAACGTAAGAAGCAAGATGATGTGAGAAATTATTTATTGAGACTCAAATGTTTACTTGTGTGTTTCAGACTTACCTTCCACATGAAACGCCACAGCCACTGCTCAAATACAGGGAAGAAGAGCTAGTGAGCCTAAGAGGAACCGGTGAAGGAGAGCTTAAGGAATGGGATAGAGTGTATGACTATGCTTACTACAACGATCTAGGCGTACCTCCAAAAAACCCACGGCCTGTACTTGGAGGGTCACAGGAGTATCCTTACCCGAGAAGAGGAAGAACCGGGCGAAAACCGACTAAAGAAGATCCTGAAACAGAGAGCAGGTTACCAGTCACGTCAAGCCTAGATATATATGTTCCAAGAGATGAGAGATTCGGACACTTGAAGATGTCTGATTTCCTTGCTTATGCTCTGAAAGCAATTGCTCAGATCATACAGCCTGCGCTTGAGTCTGTGTTTGACGAGACTCCTAACGAGTTCGATTCTTTTGAAGATGTTCTTAAGATCTATGAAGAAGGAATCGATCTACCAAACAAGGATTTGATTGATAGTATCGTTAAGAATATACCGCTTGAGATGTTAAAGGAGATATTCAGAACAGATGGTCAGAAATTTCTCAAGTATCCAGTGCCTCAGGTCATCAAAGGTATCCATCTGAATAAACCATTCATTCTTGGATACAACTAACTTTGATTTTCTTCTTCTTCTAGTGGACAAAACTGCATGGAGAACCGATGAGGAATTCGCTAGAGAAATGCTTGCTGGCCTAAACCCTGTTGTTATTCAACTTCTTAAGGTGAAATCGAATAGTGTTTCTCTTTTTTTTTTTTTCTGGTTTCTTACAGGTTATATGGCATGTTAACTTGCAGGAATTTCCTCCAAAGAGCAAGCTTGACAACGAAACATACGGTGACCAGAACAGTACAATCACCAAAAGCCATATAGAACAGAGCTTAGATGGGCTCACTGTTGAAGAGGTATCAAATAAAAGTAAAGCACATCAAAAAGAAAAAAATTCATTTAATAAAAATTTTATTTTCATATTATTTTTCCAAAAAGTAGATCCGATCTTGCGAAATGTAATGACTAGAAGAGCTATTGATAATAATGATCCGCATAACAGAGCGCCATAGCCTAAGATCATCATACTCATATATCTGATCTCCGAGTCAATCTGAAAACATTTGATATTTCAGGCTTTGGAGAAGGAAAGGTTGTTCATATTAGACCACCATGACACACTGATGCCGTACCTGGGACGCATAAACACCACCGGAAACAAGGTTTACGCAAGCAGAACTCTTCTCTTCTTGAAAGATGATGGGACCTTGAAGCCATTGGTGATTGAGCTGAGCTTGCCTCATCCTGACGGAGACAGCTCTGGAGCAGTGAGCGAAGTATACACGCCTGGGGAAGGGGTCCACGACTCGCTGTGGCAGTTGGCAAAGGCTTATGTAGGCGTAAACGACTCTGGAAACCATCAACTTATCAGCCATTGGTAATAATGGATTTGTTATTGTCAAGTTGGGGGAAAACTTTATGTATATAAAAGTTTGGTTTTCTTTTCTTGCAGGTTGCAAACACACGCATCGATTGAACCTTTTGTCATTGCCACGAACAGACAGCTAAGCGTTCTTCACCCGGTTTTCAAGCTCCTCGAACCTCACTACCGTGATACGATGAACATTAATGCGCTTGCTAGGCAAATCTTGATCAATGGAGGTGGTATCTTTGAGATCACAGTCTTCCCTTCTAAATATGCCATGGAGATGTCATCTTTCATCTACAAGAACCACTGGACCTTCCCTGACCAAGCCTTACCAGCAGAACTTAAAAAGAGGTAATTGCATATTTATTCAAAAGAGAAATAAAAAAAAATATTAATGGCTTTTCAAATGCAGAGGGATGGCTGTTGAGGATCCAGAAGCACCACACGGATTACGTCTGAAGATAGAAGACTATCCTTACGCTGTGGATGGGCTTGAGGTTTGGTACGCTATCGAGTCATGGGTCCAAGACTACATTCCCTTGTATTACAAGACGGACGAGGATGTCCAAAACGACAGGGAGCTCCAAGCTTGGTGGAAGGAGGTGCGTGAGGAAGGTCACGGAGACAAAAAGTCAGAACCTTGGTGGCCCAAAATGCAAACCCGCAAAGAACTGATTGACTCTTGCACTATAATAATATGGGTGGCCTCTGCTCTGCATGCAGCTGTTAACTTCGGACAGTATCCCTTTGCTGGGTATCTCCCCAACAGGCCGACCATAAGCCGACAGTTCATGCCAAAGGAAAACACTCCAGAGTTTGAAGAACTTGAGAAGAATCCGGAGAAAGTGTTTTTGAACACGATCACGGCTCAGCTTCAGACGCTTCTTGGGATATCTCTGATTGAGATTCTGTCTACTCATTCGAGCGACGAGGTGTATTTGGGGCAGAGAGATTCTAAGGAATGGGCAGCTGAGAAAGAGGCGTTGGATGCGTTTGAGAAGTTTGGAGAGAAAGTAAAAGAGATTGAGAAAAAGATTGATGAAAGGAACGAAGACGAGAATCTCAAGAACAGGACTGGCCCGGTTAAGATGCCATACACTTCTTTGTTTCCGACCAGTGTAGCGGGAGTCACTGGCAGGGGAATCCCGAACAGTGTCTCCATCTGAAACATGTCTCAAGGTTGTTGTTTGTTTTCTGCTTATTTGTGTGTGTGTTGCACTCCGTTTGTGTTCTCCCATGGTTTGCCTTTTTTCACATGTTAACAGTTGATTCTTGCCGGTCTTGGGGATCGGTTTATTACTTCGTGTGTAAAAACCATCAAAATAAAAAGTCTAAGTTACTTATAAGAGTATTTGCATCTATTAATAGAGAAACATTTTAAAAGTTATAACATGTAATTTTTAATAATTAAAAAATGTTTTCTGGAGTTGTCATGTAATAAAATGCTAACTTTATTTACGTGGTGATTTAAAAATCAATTGAGAATTTTGTTATTTGAAAATTAAATTGGGAGAAAATATTATCCACTTATTTATCAAATTGAAATTTATTATATATTTTTTTTTAAATAAAACCTAATAAATTAATTATCTAATGTGATTAAAATATATATGGTAATTAATGATTTTAAATAATAAAGATTTACTAACAATCTATATATTTTCTATCATTTTGTTTATTTTTTATTATTAAAATAAAAAAAATTACATTAACCATATAATAAAAATTTAGATTTTTTTTGTATATGTTGTATTTTAAATTTTTCATAATGAGTATAGATTAATAAAACTGTTAAAAGTCTCACATAAACTTTTGTGATCAAGGTTTATTTTTTTTTCCTATAATAAGATACAATGATTATAAAATATTTTAATAGGTGTTTATGTTTATATATTTCATATAGTTTAAATTAAACTATACATCACAAATACATACTTATATTTTGATATTTGCATTGAACATATATTGAAATTTTAATATTTAATTTTGAAATCTTCACTGTTTTTAAAATGATTATAAATTATTGAAACCACTAAACATTCCACATTAGAAAAATTTCATTGTTGTAAAATTTTGTTACACAAATATGCAAATAATCATAAAATAATATGAGTAGAAACCTCATTTAATAAATATTAATATTAAAAGTATATTATATATCTATGTTAGTATCATTTAAATTTAATTATATATCATATACGATAGATGAGATTGATTACTTTGATTTATTTACCCTAAAATAATTGCGAATAAACAAGAATAGTCATTTAATTTATATGCGCACGTCAATTTATTACATAATAGTAATTGAACTGAGTTTTTAGTTATTTAATATATAATTATCGTAACCAAATAGTAGGCCTAATTAAGATTCTTCGCTCTAAACGTTAGTTCTTATGCGATAAGTGATGTTTTGAGCTAAACTATTTTTTGTACATAGATCAGCTCACGAGTTAACAAATTATGTAATTAAAAATTTTTTAAAAAAAACTATTTAAAGACAAAAAATATTAATTTTACTTTTCCATATGATATTTCTTAAATAATTTTCATATAAATTCACCAAGTTATCTCTTTTTTAGCTAACTACTCAATTATACTGTTCTATACTATTATTTATATTTAAATACAATATTATCCATATTCTTCACTATATCAATATATACTCTGTTTACAAGTTTTTCCGCAGTACCGAATCCCACAAAATCTTATTTTTCAGTCTAAAAAATAGCACCTATATATAAACTTTTCTATACCAAATCTAAAGCTTAATATTTTGTCCTATTTCTCATTCTCCTTTTAATCTTCTTATATTTTGTAAAAGTCCAAATAAAAAAAGAAATTTATTTTATTTCTTTCTTAACTTTGAACTATAAACTAACTATCATTCTTTGAAATAAAGATAATCCCTCTTCCGAATCTTATTTTCATTAAACCCAAAAGAACATTTGCATGTTTTGTTATAATTGTTGAGTTAGTATCTTCATTTATTTAGATCATTCTAGTAGTAAAATTCACATACAGTAGAACATGTATAAATTATTTGTACTTGTTGCAATTTGATCATTCTAGTAGTAAAATTCACATACAGTAGAACATGTATAAATTAATAATTTTTATAAATTAATATATTTCGTGGTCCTGACTTATGCATGTTCAAAATTTGACATAAATCGATAGAATAATAGATAATAATTTTTAGAAAATTTGATTTAAATATATGGTCTCATTAAAATTATAAATTAATAATTAATATTAATATATAATTTATATTAGTAAGAACCTATTAATATATTTTTCGTTTATATTCACAATATAATTAACATTATATTTTCTTAACATTTAATATATTTTTGACGAGATTGAGTAATATTATATCTAAAATCACATTTAAGTTCTATACAATATATATTAGTATAATAAATTTAATATAAATGTCAAATTTCAGAAAATAATAGTTAATGTCTATGCACCAAAATCAAATATTTTTCTTATTCTAAAAATATATATTTTAAAATAAGAAATCTAAATAATGATTTTTTATAAATTTTCTATCACTATAAATTAATAAAATTTTAAATTTCTAATATTATTAATTTATAGAAGTTCTATTGTACGTAGCAAAATTTTGAAATTCAATCTAGATTTGCCCAACATGGACTGCAAACCAGCGTTGAAGTAGTTTTTAGAGCATTTCCAACCCCACTTCATAATTTACTGTAAAATAGAGTGGGAAATGGAATGATGAAGAAACAAAAATCTCATTACTTTATATATGGAGTAATCATTTTTTTTGTTTCTTCATTACTCAATTTCTCACTCCATTTTGCAGTAAATTATGGAGTGGGGTTGAAGATGCTCTAAGCCTTGGCTTTTGAAAGTATTTTGTAGATGTAATCCGCTTCTGAGTTGTTTTATCAATGAGACGGCAAAGTGGCCTCATGGCTTATTTAGGATTTGATTGGCAGATCATTAACATAAGCACTATACTCATTATTATTAAATTAACATTTATCACAAAAACATTTACAAGATGCTCTGATCTTCAAATGTTCTTTACTCAATGCTTTTATATGAAGTTTTTGGCAAAATATTTGCAATTAGAATATATAAAATTTTAAAAATAATTATATATAATTAGTTTATTTTTTTTAATAATAGAAAGTTTATATTCATAATCAAAAAATAAATTTAGATTTTAAAAATAAAATTTGTGATTAAATATTTTTAGCTTTTTAAAAAGAACAATATTTCTGATTTAAAATATAATATAATTTATATACTTGCACGTATCATTTATTATTTTAATAAAAACATAAAATAGTATATATTTATATATTATATATTATAAAATAAACATATCTATATTATTTATAAATAAATAAATTATATGTCATATATTAAATTTTTATGATAATATTATATATGAATAATTATATACTGCTCTATCAATAAATAAATAATGATAATTTATTTTATTTGATAACAAATGAATTATTAATATATATTATTTTAAAATAAATATATTATATACTAAGTTTTATGATAATTTTAAAATTTACTTTATTAAAACTTTAATGAGAGCATACAATTTCTGCAAAATATTGTTTCTACATCATTGTGCTTCATCAGTTGTAGCAATTGAGCCTTAGTCTTAGAAATCGATCGAATCTTATATCTTTTACATGAATTTTGCTAGAATTTAATCTGCAATTTTTGCAACTGAGTTTTTTAACAAACTTATATGAGAACAACTAAATCAAAACAGTGAACAAAGATTTTTTTTTGTATACGTCTTAATTTCGTTCATGTTGTTTTGAAGAAATTTATAAAAAGATTATTTAATATCTTGACAAATAATGTAATAAGATTAGACATTTCCATTTATTTTGTTTGTTGAGTTAAAGGTCTTACGAGTAAGAATTTTATCAAATCCATATGCTAAAATATAAAAATAAAGTTTCTCATGGAGCATAGAAGTTGTATTTAAGCAAATTAAGCATATAACTTAATTAATGTGGTAAGTAATGCACGTGTTATGAAAAGAGTACTCATATAAATATTAAGGTCAATAACTTGTTAAAATCTTGTATACATTTTGTAAATTATATGATCAAAATGTTAAAAAAATATGACAAATTGTTTCTCTCTCCCAGTAGGTGGTGACCGAATTGCCGATTTAAAACTTGCTCCATGAGAAAGTCTATGTGACAAACTGTTTCCCTCTCCTAAGCAACTCCTAAAATGATAACTGTTTATCTCCAATCCAATTGTATTTTTAAGTAAAAACAAGATGTACAAATGGGGTAGAGTTAGGGAAACTTGTAAAAGCCATGATAGCATCCATCGTATAAGTTTTGTTTAGACCAATCCGTCTGACTAAAATAAAAACATGCAGTTGTTCTTTAAAGTCACCCGAATATTACATGCTTGTACAAACTATCACCACCATCAACATTAGAATAGCTCATTACTGGATACGGATACCTTGCCACCTGTGCTTTCTCCTCCATCGCCATAACCTTACCAGAGTTTCGATACCACGGCTCTAAATATGGACTAGAAGAAGATACATTTGATGATGAAGCATCGACGATTACTGATCCCCAATCCCGTTCACCAGTTGCTTCGGTTATCCTTTTCCGTACCAGCAATTTACCAACGTCTTCTCTTCTTTTCTGAGTCACGCTTCTTAGAATTGATACCGACAATAGCAAGACGAAAACCGCGTCTTCCTCGGGCAAAAATTCAACTGCTTGATGCTTCCAATCGATCAAAGCTGTTGCTTTTTCGGTTGGGTCTTCTTCTGTCGATCTAACCATTGTTACAATACCTTGCTCGTCTTCTTCACTGTCTCCTTTATACTGCATTCGCCGTCCAGTTAGTAGCCTAACCTGTATAAAAATTCACCATCATATATATATATGTAATAACCAGTTTTAAAACCACCAAAAAAAGAAAAGAAAATTTAAAATCATACCAGCGAACCAGGCTTTCTTGACTGTAAACCGAGTTCTGATATAGATCCTGACGAGTCCCACCGGATGAACAATTCGTCTCCAGATGAAAATTCCCAGGCCGCATCCCAATCCTCCACCGGTTCTTTAGGCGTCACGGTTCCTACCACCTTTACTGTACTAGACCAATAAACACAATCAATAGGCTGCAATTGTTTCACACAGATATTCTCCCAACGTACCTGGAGCTTTACCGATTGAACCCTCGACATAAGACCAGGAACCGACTCGTATCTCTGTTATCCTCTCCTCTGATTTCACCGGAGATGGAACTTCACTTCCGCGTTTAAAAACTCCCTTCCCGACTCTAAACCAAAACATTATTAATTAGAAAACAAAAAAGAGCGCGGTTCCATGTAGAAGACAACCATAGTTTTTATTACCGGATACGGATGACAAAACATTCACGACCAGCATGATCAAGAACGGTCCGAGTAAGCCATCTTCCTTCTTGAGGCCGGAAGTTGTTTGTTCTTTGAATTGAATCAGATATCATAGCACCTGAATCATCCGTAACTCTATCCGGTACAAATCGCAGCAAGTATGGCGCTTGAACCGGAGGAGTAACGGACGCAAACACACTCACTTGCTTCCCTAGAAACCTACCCGACGCTAGGGAATATGCTCTTAGCAGATCATTCCACAGAAACGCTATCATCTCTTCCGGTTTTTTCTTTCCCAAGCAAATCCCACGACTTCGTCGACGGTCACAATGAGATTCCAAAACTACTCCTTGTGTTCCAAACTCGCAGTATATATGCCACCCCTTTTGCCACGTACCATCCGCGGACAGATCAGTTAGTTTCTTATCAAGTTGAAGCTTCCGATGACATCTAGCAACTCTCAAACGAAGAAAACTTGACTCTTTCTGCTCTGCCTTTGGATTCAGCCTTATAAATATACATAACTGCAAAATAAATTAAAAAAAAAAAAGAATAATCAAGGACTAACTTTGTATTACAAAAATCTCTTACTTAGGCGGCACGCAAGCTTACTTCTAGGACAAATCTTGGTCGAATGGACTTATACGCGGTGTTAATATCTATATCAGAGACGGGCCAATAAAACATTGTGCTGTTGCAGAGACGAGACTCTTTCGTTATTACTACACTCAATTCGCCGCCTGCTTTTTCATATGGTTGATTAAAATATCTATTCCAAAGTTTCTTTGTTGTTTCCACTTCACTCTTCTCTACTGCCTCTCCATCTCGAACCACTTTTATCATCGTCTCTTCCAACATTTCACCAACATCCTCTGTATATATCGTCGGGTAGCTCTGTAAATCCACCATTCCATCACTCCTTTACAACTAAACCAAAACAGAACGATTTGAAACCAAGAAGAAACTGGGAATACACAAGAACGGACCTGGTGAGTGAGCCACATGAGTAGTATATCTGAAGCTGGGACAAGACGAGAAATCTCGTCCTTGAACTTGTGTAGAATCAGCAAGAAACCTTTGTACCGTAACCTAGCAGCGATCAAGTAAACAGTTTCAGACATGTAAGGTGCTGAAAACTTCTCCCAGACAAACCTCAGTTTCTCTACTTGAGTTTTGATATCTTCATTAGCTGATGAAACAATCTCAGGAGAGTCAGGATCGACTCTGTTTTCAAAACTCTCATCTGGATATCTCCTAATCCAGAATTTTTCGCATTGCGAAACCGCGTAATCCTCGTTCTCTTCATCGAAAATCGCGGGTTTTCCTATAAGTTTTGAGAATCTCTTTTGACAATAGTCTCTGTAACTTACCTGATAATAAAGATGGAACAAAACTAAAGTTTCAGATAAATATAGAAACTTTGGTTTTGAAATGGTAATAAAAAAAAAGGAAATAGAGCTTACTTACTGGATTTAAGGAATGACAAAACCAAACCCATTCAACATCAAGAGGAGGTAGAATTATGGGAGGCTTCGAACCAACCGTTAGATCAGAAATCAACGGCATCCACAGCTCCTCGTACCTTCAACAACAACATTTAATGCCAATACCAATCTCAACACTACTTCTTGGGACCAGGGTATATTCTGGTCTGAAGCAAAAACTTGTTTTCTTGAGAGATACTATAAATAGTAAGAATAAAGAAACGAATCTTGACCGTCGGATCAAAAAAATATCAGGAGAAAGGGAAAGGGTGTATTGTATTTCACCGTCTAATAGCTTCGGAAATGACTGGTGGGTGATGAAGCCATTGACAGTCTCCGATGGATCTTAAGAGCACGATGAGACGTCTCGCCGCCGATACAATATCAGTTCCGATTCTTACGGCGTCAAGCTCTGAGATCTCGCTTAGGCTCCGTGCCGCCACGCCGTCCGCGAACTCCGATACTCCTAACGACATAAGCTCCGAGAGAGAGAGATCAGAGAGAGTAAGATCGACTCCCAAGACAAGACATTGGATTGGTAGGTTTTTGTCGAATGAAGAGCCAGAGAATGGCGTATAGAGAGAAAGAGACGTGAAAGTAGAGTCCAAGAGTGACCAATAATTATTATTGATTTTTAATTAATTAAAGCAAAAGAAATGATAAACAATTATGTTCTTTCACAACATTATGTGTTTAAAAAAAAAACAACATTATCTTTTTTTTTTTGAACGAAAAAAAAAAAAAAACAACATTATCAAAAACTGTTTTTTTTATTTGTCATAATTTTCCATTGTTTTTGTTATATTTTATATAAAAATAAAAACGAATCATGTCGAAGCACACACCACCAAATGCAGATGACAAACCAAACAAAAAATATTATAGTTAAATATATAAGTTGGTGAGTTATACTTTCTAGGTATTACCACTGGTCATACTTTGTTTTATGCTATAAGAGAATATTATACTAGAAACACTTTTTTTTGTAAATTACTAGAAACACTTTCTCGTTTATTATTACATCATACCGCATTTTTTTCTACTATGGTAGTTTTTCTTAACTAAACCAACTCTCTAATTGTAAACTAACTAATTAAGCTTGTAAGAAACTGTGCACTAAACAAACTAAATTTATCAACTACTTTTTTATTTTTTATTTAGTTGACAAAATAACATCGGTTCATGTATGTTTATTTTTTCGTCCAATTACTGATAAGTTCTCTATTATATTTTTTTTGTTATCAAACCAAATTTTTATAGAAAAAAGTCTATCTGCTCCGTTTAGGCAAACTACTTGAGTTTACTTATTAGGAGCCAAATCGTCTACAATAGTGAAACATCTACTCGTGATCGATATCCTTTTGCCAAAGAGTCAGTATGGACGAAGCATAAAAGAAAACACCAAATCGTGTAGTTGCGTACTAAGATGTTTGATCTCATCCAGTTCAGCTGCTAGCGATGGCCATTCAGTTTCATTGCAGATAAAATTACATACATGATATACTTATCGTTAGTAATTTTTTTTCCTCTTCTGCAAACAAATATTCAAAAATACATTGAGATCATACCCTAATGTATACAGTATATAGGTGTAAAGCGTTAGAGCAGGATCTTGAGCGGTATCATGAAAATTTCTATGCTTGGTGCAAATATGCAGAGCTAGAGGTCTCTCTTGCTGAAACCAAACGAACTAAGCTATCTTTGAGCTTGAATATCTCAGCCTGCTCTGACATGATCGAGCTTCTGTGGATGGTAAAATTTTCAGTCTAATACATCCAAGGAAGAGAGAGCCCTCAAACTTTTGAATCGATTTGAACATGACCAGTTGATATTAAGCTTCTGACGTTTGAAGGGAAGCCTGTAGAGGAAGCTTTCTTCTTTGACGTTTTGGTATCTCCTTTGTTCTCTGGAATATATTCCAAGCTCCGTTTAGCCACTGGTTGTTCACTTACAACTCCGTTGTTGGGCTGTGTGGTTCCTTGATTGGGTCTTCGACATAAGATTGATAGTTCCCAACCACATTAGAGCTAAAGATAACGCCTTGTGCATCACTAATTTTCCTAAACATGATCCCATGAGAGTCATTGTTGCCATAACATGACTCTCATGATCCCATGATAGAAATACTAATCTCACTTTCACTGCTTCAAGCTTGGTTCGAAGAGCGGAAGATGACTTAAATAGGACACAACGTTCCTTGATCAGTGTGGGTGGAAGTAAATTTTGATAAACTGACATCCCACTCCTGAAAAAAATAGAGATATCTGTCAGGATTATCTATGCAACCATAGAAATATAAAGGATGTTGGTTAGAATATTATAGTGGCGGGAGTAGGCTCAACTTTTGAGATATCATCTCTTTTAAATAACTCAATGCTCGGAATGAATCTTTAACGCTACAAAGATACTGAGCAATAGTATTGTAAGTGATTGTGGAGTTATACTCATACCTTCAGAAGCCATGTCCCACTTCGATTTTCTGGGCAATGCAAAGTCTTCCAATAATCATTGAGTATGTGAAATTGGTTGGTGGGTTTCTTTTTTGTTTTCAACACCTGCGCAAATTAATCTACATTTTCAGTATCTCCACAGTTAGCATCTGCAATAAAAAAAACTAATATCAGCTATATTCAAAGTCTTGCAATACCTGTCAATCAAAGAATTTTAAAATTTTAAGTGGCGACATTAGAGATGGAAATGACTGTATTACCGAGGAAATTGATGAATAACTTTCCAGATCCAGTTCAGTCACCAATGAGAGCAACCTTTAGGCAAATGAGTATAGCTAAGCATTGTGTTAGAAGTTCCGGAGCCATGGCTCGAGTCTTAGATCAAGAAACACATGCCATCCAACTTAAGTTCAGATTTTATGGTCCAGTTGTGGCCAGATGCAAGAAGAGAAGTGCATTGCGGATACCTTTGATTTCCATTCAACCACAGCGTTCTGTTTGAAAAAAAAAAAGAAAACAGAAATATGTAATGTTCTGAAACATTGTAGGAACAAAAGAAGTAGCTAGCAAGCAATGTATGGGTAGAAGAAACCATCTACATGTTTCTAAAAATACTCTATCGCAATATGTATCTCGTTTTTTGGCATTTAATTGAACATATTGTGTGCATTTAAAAAGTTTTCAGAATCAACATAAACGGCAATCTAAATTCATCCTTAGCAAACCCTACACAGTCTATTTCATTCTACATTCATGATTTCCAATCGCAAGAGAAAAGCCAGTAAACCCACCAAATAATCATCGAATAAGCATGTTGTGTCAGATTAAAGAGTAACAAAATTACTGTGGAGTGAGACAAAGGGCTGAGAAATCATTGTTTGTGAGCATAACAACATAAAAGAGAGCAGTTGGTCAAACTTTTGTGTTTCTTCATTGTAAGATTAGGGATTCCCTGATTTCTGATGAAAAGGTGGAATATCGGTAAAGCCTAAAGCCTCTTGCACCGGCTCCATTTAAACTCTGAACAGCAACTTGTTAAATCTCCTTACTTCTGGTAGCCTGAAAATTTAGAAGGCTGTAAGTTGTTTCTGCTTTGGGATGAGGCGAGTACCGTGGAGCACAAGCAGAGGAGATGAACCTTGCATCACAGTCCCCTCACGAGCAGAGGAGATGCCTTTTGCGATGTTTCTTGCCTCCCAGAAATAGATTTACCAAAATCACAGAGATCAATTTCGACTGGTTCTTCTGAGACGTCGCTAAAGACACAACGACGGGAGGCTTGCCGGTGGATTTCATGGCCGTAGCCATTTCTTAGTTTGAGAGAGAAAGAGAGACATGAAAGAGACGATGTAACAAACTTTCTCATTATTCAACTTGGTCAACTAAAGAATACAAAGTTTACTTATATAGTAATCTAGTTACCGGTTTAATCATAACAAACATATAAACCAGAATAAACCACTATAAACCACTTGTATATTCTAATATTCCTCCTCAAGATGGCAAATATATAGATTTAAGTGCCATCTTGCCCACAAACGAGTAAAACAGAGGAGAATACAGAGGTTTGGTAAAGATATCGGCAATCTGATTGTTACTCCGAACATGAAGCGTTTTGATATATCCAGCTTCAATTCTGTTTCGAATTTGACGACAATCTCTTTCCACATGTTTTGTTCTGAAACACAGGGTTGTTTGCGATGTGAATAGCTGCAGTTGAGTCACAGTAGAAGGGAACCGGACCAGTTTGAGGAGACTGCAACTCTTCCAACAGATGATACAACCATATGATTTCACGAGAACCAAACTCCATGGCTCTATACTCTGATTCTGCAGAAGAATGAGAGACCACGTCTTGTTTCTTGGACTTCCAAGATATAAGAGCTTCACCCAAAAACATACAATAGCCTGATGTTGAACGTCTTGTGTCTGCGCAAGATCCCCAACCAGCATCAGTATAAGCTTTGAGCGTAAGAGTAGAATCCGAAGGATAGAAGAGACCAAAACCGATAGTGCCTTTCAAGTAATGTAACACTTTTAAAGCAGCCTGAAGATGAGAAGGTTTGGGAGCTGATGTAAATTGACATAACTTGTTCACGACATAAGTAATGTCAGGACGAGTTATAGTCAAATACATCATTCTTCCAACAAGTCTGTGATAAGCAGTAGCATCTTCAAGTAGCGGTTCTGTAGAGTCTTGAACCAACTTGACACTAGGATCCATTGGAATGATAGAGGGCTTACAAGCAAGTAAACCAGCGTCTTCTAAAAGTCCCAATGTGTATTTTCGCTGACAAACAGAGAGACCTTTGCTTGTACGAGCAATCTCGAGACCAAGAAAATACTTTAAATTTCCTAAGTCTCTGATGTTAAATGCCTTCTGTAAATCAATCTTCAACTGATCAACCTCAGGAATGACATTACTCGCAATAATAATGTCATCAACATAAACCAAAACGGCTATGTAATGACCATTAATATTGCGAATAAACAGAGTATGATCATAGTGTGATTTCTTGAATCCCAAGCTAAGAAGAGTAGCACTGAGTTTCAAGAACCACTGTCGAGACGCTTGCTTAAGCCCATAGAGAGATTTGTTCAAGCGACAGACAGCATTAGGAGGCAGAGATTCCCCCTGTCTTGGTGTGTATCCAGGAGGTAAAATCATATAGATCTCCTCATGAAGATCTCCATTCAAGAAAGCGTTGGAGACATCGAGCTGAGTAAGATGCCAATTCTTAGCAGCTGCAACAGCAAGAAGAGTCTTTACTGTTATCATTTTCGCCACAGGAGAAAAGGTTTCCACAAAATCTATACCCTCTTGTTGAGTATAGCCTTTGGCAACCAAATGTGCCTTATATCGCTCAAGAGTTCCATCTGCATTGACTTTGATTTTGTATACCCATTTGCAACCAATAGCATGTTTATCAGGCAGTAAAGAGCAAATGGTCCATGTATTTGATTTCTCCAAAGCCATTAGTTCCTCATTCATGGCGTGTAGCCACTCATCAAAACGTTTAGCTTGAGTGAATGAAGTAGGCTCTGGATAGAGAGCAATCGCACATATGTAAGACTTATACTCCTCAAAGAGGTTGTTATAAGAAACATATGCAGACAGAGGATACGGAATATCAGTGGTTGCCTCACTGATATTGCAGTAGTAATTAAATGAGAAGGCAATTTTGGAATTCTCTTTGTCTTTTCTGTAGTAGCAGCAGAAGTGGATCCATGAGTTGCAGGAGATACATTATCAACAGGAGGGTCTTGTATCTTGAGAGGGATTTCAAATCCGCCTGCACTGGATTCATTTTGTTCCTCTGAAGCTGAAATATCCAAGAAAATGTCAAAATATACATTATCTTTTCCCTTAGCATAAGGAAAGATATCTTCATGGAAGATAACATTTCGAGAAATGAATATCTGATTTGTCTCCAAATCCATGACCTTGTATCCCTTGTAGCCAGCAGGGTAACCAAGGAATACGCATGATCTAGAACGAGGCTGAAACTTGGTTCTCTGTTTTGGTGAAGTAGAGCAGTATACTAGACATCCAAAAACTCGAAGACCAGAGTAGTCAACCTTCTTACTAGTCAGAATCTCCAAAGGACTTCTATCTTTGAGTAATGGAAAAGGAAGCCGACTGATGATAAAGATAGCAGTAAGCACACAATCTCCCCAGAACTCCACAGGCACTTGAGACTGAAACATGAGAGCTCTAGCAACATTTAAAATGTGCTGATGCTTTCTTTCTACAACCTAGTTTTGCTCTGGAGTTTCAGGACAAGAGTGAAACGCCACAATGCCTTTCTTTTTATATAACTCTGTGAAACATAACTCTGGAGCATTGTCAGCTCTAACAGTCTTTACCACCGTTTTGTACTGAGTCTCAATCAGTGTAAGAAAATCCGGAAATATAGTAAGAACTTCATCTTTCGTTTTGAGTAGATAGATCCAAGTCAGACGCGTGTGATCATCCACTATTGTTAGGAAATATCTATAGCCTTCGATAGTAGGGGTTGAGAAGGGTCCCCATGTATCAATGTGTAGAAGATCAAATGGTTTGTCTGTCATGTTGTTCTGTGAAACGAAAAGAAGGCGCTTTTGTTTGGCGAGAGGGCAAATATCACAGTGAAAAACACCATTATTCCTTTGTTTCAATCCAAGTACATCAATAATAGCATCAGTTTTGGATAAAGATGGATGCCCCAAGCGGCTGTGCCATACACTTGAATCTAGAACAATATTAGAAACATAAACAAAATGTTCTTGAAGAGGTCTTGGAGTAGCAATATCAGCAACGTCAAGAACATAGAGATTAGATATTTGATCACCCTTCCCAATCATGAGACCCTTGGTAAGATCCTGTATCAGACAAGAAGCAGGGTCAAAGATAATCCTGTAACCCAAATCTTTTGTGATTTGGCTCACACTGAGAAGATTAAGCCGAAAGTCTGGTATATACAAGACATTATTCAACACCATTGAATCACTCAACCGAACTCTGCCCAAGCCAGCAATGTTAACTCCAAATCCAGTAGGTAGAGTAACAGAAGTATTCTGAGAATCCGCAAATTCTTCAAACAAACTTTTGTCATGAGCAACATGGTGTGTTGCACCACTATCAACAATCCATGATTCAGCACATAGAGTATTTCTTGTCGCTCTTAGCACACCAATAAAATGTAGCGTAGAGGAAGAGAAGTTTATACCAGGCAAAGCAGTGATAGTGCCACCAGAGGTTGAAACACAATTCACTTGAGTCGGTGATGAAGTGAGCTGAGAGTTGAAGTAGGCAATCACACCTTCAATTTGATCCTTTGTGAGATTGTTGATCACGTTTGAAGAAGAATCATCAAGGGCAAGTTGAGCAACAATTGGCTTCGTATAACCAGACTTCTTGTTTTGATTTGGCTTCTCAGGTTGCTGCTTTGGCTTGTGTTTGAAATCAACTGGATAACCATGAATTTTGTAATAAGTATCAACAGTATGACCGTTATAGCCGCAATGAGAACAGATAGGGCGGTTCTGTTTCGGAGGATAACCACCAGCCTGAGCAGCATTAACCGATGAAGCAGGTGCAGTGACGTTGAAGGCAGAGGCATTATGAACAGGTACAATGTTCCTTTGATTGTGATCTTGATCGAGTAGATTATATACTTCAGATAGCTCAGGAACAATCTTTTTCATGATGATCTGACTTCGAATCACTGCATAAGATTCATTCAAACCAGAGAGAAATTTAATCACTTTGGCATGATCTGCTTTTGTTGCAGTGGCTTTGCAACAATCACAGTTGCGACAAGTAGTCACACAATTAGCTCCATCTAGCTCATCCCACAGCGTCTTCAAGGCAGTATAGTATGTTGATAGATCCATTGATCCCTGTTGAAGTGACCAAATCTGTTGTGATAGCTGATACGACCTTGGAAGATTTGTGATGTGAAAATGAGTCTGCAAGTCTTTCCATATCTCAGAAGCATCGTTAAAACGAAGGATACTCTTATATATCTGTTTCGAAACTGAGTTCAGAATCCATGACTTAACCATTGAATTGCATCTAGACCAGATCCTGAAACTAGCATGAGATTCAAGAGGCCTAGCAACAGATCCATCTATAATTGCAAGCTTATTCTTCGCATCTAAAGCTATAGTCATGGCAATACTCCGGTTATCGTAATTTGTTCCATCGAGACTCTCAGATATAATGGAAAGACCTGGATTATCACCGTTCGTGAGGTGGTATGGCGAGTGAATACTATTCGGAGAGATTTCATCCGTATCGGACTCTCCCGGAGATGAGTTTTCTGGAATAGAAGCTCGACGAGCTGAAGAAGCTACTGATTTGCCAAGGCGACGCGTAGATCTATGGATATTCACCATTGTAGTAGCTCAGAGTCGTGATCAGATGATTCTCGGTGGAATAGCCGAAGAAATGATCGATCGAGACGACGATGAAGAGAGATTGATCGAGAGACTCACCGATCAATCGAGGTCAAAATGAAAGAAGAAAAGAAGAACGGATCGGTTGAGATTTGAATCTCAACGCTCTGATACCATCTTAGTTTGAGAGAGAAAGAGAGACGATGAAAGAGACGATGTAACAAACTTTCTCATTATTCAACTTGGTCAACTAAAGAATACAAAGCTTACTTTATATAGTAATCTAGTTACCGGTTTAATCATAACAAACATATAAACCAGAATAAACCACTATAAACCACTATAAACCACTTGTATACTCTAGTACCATTGCTTCTTCAGTGGAGGTTTTGTAAAGGGTGTGGATTAAACATCAGATTAGGGCTTTATATAGAAGGAGAAAGAGGGGGAGTTGGAACGAAACAATTAAAGGAGGATTTAGAACATTACAGATTCATGAAGAGGGGATTACAATAACCGCAGTGCAGAGGAATCGATTTTGATATAGAAGAGAAAGCGAAGAGAAAATATCTCACAAAAGAAAGAAGACGATAGATGTAATGGGCTGTCGACATAAAAATTGAAATGGGCTTAACGAACGCAGCCCAGTTACTTAAAGCTCATCCGACGTGTGGCGAAATCTCTGGACTCCTATTGCTTATTTAATTAAACAGATGGACAGTTCCATAGAACTTGTTATTCTCCTTTTAGTAGTGTTATAGATAAGATCCAGCTATTTAGTTTTGTAACAGCATACATGAGATTTTTAAAGTTTTTAAATACACAAAATTTATTTGCACCCCGTTAAAGTCAAATATTCAACATATATTTTCAAGCCAAGAAAATGAAAAGGTTTAACAATCTCGACAGTGACAAAAGTAATTTATTAATTTCCGAATCAACTTCGTTGACAGAGAAGAATGCAGAAACAACACGAAATCAAGTATTTAAATACATATGATAATGATGTTTACTATAGAAAAATATTCACATATGATATTACACACCTTACAAGTGCACACAATATTGACAAACCCATTACACAAATTATAAATACATGATCGATCCACCGTAAATTATTAACATCTTTGTTAAATTCCATCATCATAATTCTGGATGTCCTTATATTTACAGTTTAACCATGATTATGATGACTTAACAAAACGTAGTTTTACTTGCAAGTATAATAATTTACGGTGAACTACAGGTAATATATATTACTACACAGTAGTTATATCTTTATGTAAATAGTATATCAAGAACACTCCTTACGTACGCTTCGTTCGTGATGTTAGTGGGAGCGAGATGGTGAAGAAGGTGTCATTTTAAGCAATCCAAGACGGTCCATCCCAAATCGCCTGAGGTCTGACGTTCAAAATCTACCGGAGGAGTCGCCAGGAAGTCTCATGTAGCAACCGGAAGTAGAAGAAGAATGATGATCGCTGAGCAAAGCTGACGAAAAGCTTCCTTCTCTTCTATACATGACCATGGCTTTGTACAAGAATGGAATCAAACCTTCCATTTTCTTTATCTTTTAAACTCTTCAAGTACTTTTCTTTTCTTTTCGATGGGATTCTCTGATGGTTTTGTCTTTGTGATCAATGCGATGGCTTTGGTGTATAATATAAGAGCGGAGAGGGTAATGATAGTGACGTGGCGTGATACCAATGGTGTCACGTATGCTTAAGCGTCACGGTAAATAATGGGTTTAAGGATATGCATTGGAGAGGTAGCTAAAACAAATATATTTTGGGCCCAAAAATGTGAAAGGAAAGTCCCAACTTACACCGAAGAAATCTTGAGCTTGAAATATAATATATAAGAAATAAACTGATTTTATAAGAAATATACTCGGGTGCGATCATACCAGCACTAATGCACCGGATCCCATCAGAACTCCGCAGCGGGAAGTCCTCGTGTTGCACCCCTTTTTTATTAAAAAAAAAAAAAAAATATACTCATTCTGCTGAAGAAGATATTCAATTTTTATTTGATAAGCCAATAAGGATTTTTAAAGTAGAATAGAAAAGTCGAAGAACAAGTAATTGTTAGCTTAAGTATATTTAAATAGCTGATTTAAAATTAATTTCGTATCAAATTACCAACCCACTAGCCTCACAATCTTGAATGAAGTCATAGTTTGCATCATGGTTGGACAAAGTGTTTGATCCCATTGACATTTTAATGCAAGTTTGTAGTCACAACTCAATTTGTGGTGATGGGATTCATGTGAGAATTGGATGGCTATAATACGACTTAGTTTTGCTGTGTAACAAAACTGGTTGGTCACTTGGAACCAATCGAGGGACAAAGAACATTAATGTGACCCGGCAAAATGATCAGAGAGAAAAAAAAAGAAATCATTTCATCAAAAGAATCATATTTGGAAACATGATGAATCTCAAAATAAATGATAACCTATGATTCTGCTGTCGCCTTTGAGTCTGTGTACCTATAGTTTTCTTCTCTCGAAGACAAAACGATACCATAATTTCAAAACCATGCATCCAAGTAAGCATCCTAGTAGGAAAAGATTTAACGATTTGTAAAGCCCGGCAAAATAATTTGATAGTTTTGCAAGGTCGTTAATTGTTATAACTTGAAGAGCATTTCCAATTCATCTCTATAATAGAGATCTCTAAAATAGAGATAGAGTTTTTGTTCCAATATGTTCCTCTATAAGAGAGGAATACTATATTTGCCTCTATAAATAGAGGCATGCTAAGTTGCTAATTCCATCTCTATTTTTTCCTCTATTTTAGAGATCTCTATTATAAAGATGAGTTGGTAATGGTTTAACAGTGTCAAATACTTGCATAACGCTAAGGAGCAAACATGATAATAACACTTTCAGATGGATATATTTTTTTTAAATGTCTTCATATTAACTTTTAAGATTTTTAATATACATGAGAAGAAATCTTTTTAAAAAATTACAGTAAACCAAACATCATCTAAACCAGTGTACACAAGAACAGATGGTAATTTGAAACCCTAACCAGAAAAGAGGAGAAACGAAACAAGAAATGTTTCTGCCAATAAAAATCGACAAACCCTTCATCATACGAGGTGCCACATTGACTGCAGATATCACTGAACTGGATCACCAAATAAAACGAGCGAGGATGGCACGATTTAAGGTACCACCCAAACTCAGTTCGCAGTCCTCAAATCAGACACACAAACTAAGTCTTTATTTTTTCACCAGTTTTTATTTCCTTTACAATGTTTTAGGCTTCCGGCCCAAAATATTTCAAGGCCGGGCCTGGTTGCATGTGGCATAGTGTGTGAGCCGTCGTCTAGTTAGCTCACTAAATCATATCCATCTAGCAAGGCATTAGTTCCACGATTCCACGAGAGATAGTTGGTTGCTGTAAGGCCATAGCATTCATCATGTTCACGTTGAGAAGAAAAGACAACTCAGAGACAATGGTGAGTGTGGAGGAGATTTACATGGCCGATCAGGGACGGATCTACTAAGAAAAGATTGGTGTCAAGTGCCACCACAAAAATTTAATGAAAAGTTTTATCTGTGCTTACATTCCATATAAATTTAGTTGTTTTCAGATGGTAATATTTTTTATTGAATTTCCAAAAACCCGGGTTCGACTCTCCTTTGACCTCTCTTTGACATTTACTTTTTATAAACAGATATTGACCCCACATAAAGTTAGTGCTGGGTTCGTCACTGTGGTCGATAATGCAGGAAGAAGAAAAAGAAGAAGTACCAAGGAGATAGAAGAGGGTGTCGGCCATATAATTCTTTTTTGGGTCTTTAGGATTACAACTCTGATACTATATTATGCAATGATGTATATCCCATAATATAAAGAGATGTACTAAATATACAGAGATTATAGTAGGGTTTAAGACTATCGATAATCAGAACATGGTCTTTAGTCTAATGTATCCTTAGAAAACTAAGTTTGATCCACGAAAAAAGGCAACAAAGCAAGTGGAGTGGCAACGCGAAACATAAGCCATCTAAAATTAACATGTGGTTGCTCTCATGTGCGTAGATTTTTGCTTGCTTTTATATGGGATCCTAAGTTACAATATATGACACCACAATGAAGATGTCTTAAAAAACAAAATGATGTACCTCATTGTGTTTGCTTTTCTTTTCGATGGTTGCACAACCAACAAAGTGGCAGATTCTTTGATTCAAAAATCATGCAAAAAAGCTTCAAAGTTTCCAGGTGGGAACATGATTCCAGATTTTGAAAAAGTTTGCCTTGCATCTCTCAAAGAGAATCCGAAGAGCCAGAAAGTGAGAAATCTCGGTGATTTGACCATAGTAGGAGCAAATAACGCCATATCAAACTTAACGAATGTAAAAAGAATGGTGGAGAAGATTATAAAAGAGAGAAAATATAAGAATAGTCTTACTAAAAGGTTGTTGGAAGAATGCCTTAAGCTTTACTCCAATAGCTATAAAGCGTTAACTTTAGGTTTGAATTACGCCAAAATGCAGAAATTTGATAAGGCTTCAGATGAGTTTATGAATGCAGAGGATGGACCGCCATTTTGCGGTTTGAAATTCAACGGCGACAATCAACAAATATCTCCTGTTAAAGAAGAGAACATTTTTCTCATTACAATGCTCCAAATTCCTGATTTTCTTGCTTGGGAAGCCAAATACGAACAAGAAGGAAGAAATAAATAGTGGAGTCTCTCGTTAGAGATAAATTTTGTTTGTGGAGAGGCTTAGCCAGACTAGCATCCAATTAAATAAAAGGGTGTAAAGTGAGTTCTACTGAACAAAATTTATGAAATATATAGTTAGTTCTAATAGCTTTGTTCTGTGTGTTAATTTCTTTTTGTTTGGATCATGTAGTCAAATGATGTTTGCGAGTTACAAGAGTATTTCCAGTCTCATTTGATTTTCCACTTTAAAATAGAGTTTATAGTAAAAATGCTCTAACAGTGTTCTACTTTCATTTGATAATAGTGTAAAAAATGGGTTTACTCTATAAATAGAATATTCCTTTTATTTTTTGTTCAACATTTTATTTTTATTCTGAAATAGGTACCATTGAAATAAAACTGGTTTTTTATTATAGAATTACTCTATTTTAAAGAAACAAATCAGAACATATTATGAGATCGATCAATTTTTGATATAAATCAACTTGAAATTATTATTTTGATTTGAAATATGTATATAAAATTTAATTTTTATTTTATGATTATTTTTAGACAAAACAATGTTATTAGGTAATTAGATTACTCCATTTTGTATATTTTAAAACTCATATAATGGATTTCCAATTTTTATTAATAACATAAGCCATTATTTTTTTCTTCTTGACATACTTTTATACATGTTTCAAAGTTTTAATTTCTTGCATTAGTTTTCTAAGAATTATTATTAATTTTATGATATTTGTTTTTGAAAATTGAACTCTTGAAATTTTTATATTGGACTAAACTAAATAAGGTAATAATAATGTTTTTAAAAATTGTTTTATATAATATACTATTTATATTTCAGTTTGTGTTTTTATTTTCACCATAAAGAATTGCAAATAAAAAGAATTGTAAATATAGTGACAGAATTGTAAATAAAATAAAATATAGAAAGAATATTGTTTAATTTATTATAAAAGTAATGGCTAAATGTTTAAATAAAAAGAAGTATTAAATAAGTTATTCATGTTTCTAAGCAATTCTCTTTTGTTATTAATTTATTGAAAATAAAATGGCTAAATGTGTAAATAAAAGAAAGTACACATCTCTACTATCTATGTTGCCAAATATATCTCATTTTTTTCTATTATCCTTGTTTCCAAACATCTCCAATGTGTACTTCAACTTTAATAATATATACTAGATCTTGACCCGTCCAACCGGACAGGTATTTATTTTATGTTTTTATTTTTTTATTTATAAATGATATATTTGTAATATTTAAACATAAATTTAGATTAAAAATTAACATTTGTAGTTATAATAAAAACTAAAAGTTTAAAAAATATTTTGATATAAATTTTAAATTTTTAACTAAAATAATATAGAGATGAGTCATAATTTTTTCCAATTCTAAAATCTCAACATTATTAATAAATAATTAAAATAATTTATAAATAAATAAAATATATAAACATATTTGAAATTAAAATAAATTTGTTAAAAAAAATCTTACGCCATTGTTGTTTATTTCTATAGTTTGACCCGTGGCCATATAAATATTTGCTTTCACTTCAATTTTTTTCTTTGTTCTAATGATAATATCTATATATATATATGTGTGTGTAAATTAATATATTACATAATTGTTAGTATAACATTTTAAAACAAAAATTTTATTTATTACTTTAAATAATTATATTATGTGATTTTAATTGTATATTATATCACAGTGTATCATATAAAAATCTAATATTTATAACTAATTGGACTTATATTATAAAAATGTTATACTAACAGTTTATAAATAAAATATTTTATATTTTATTTATATGATATATAACTTGATTTTGATGTGTGATTTTTATTTTAATATTTTTATTAATAAATATTGAAAAATATTTAATGTTAACAAAAATCTATAAGGAAATTTATTTTGGTTAAGATTCATTCTATTAAAGAAATCTATTATTTAAATTAGGAAAAGACATTAAATACTTAAATCTATCATTTAAATAAGGAAAAGACAAAATTCTCTACTATCTTTGTTACCAAACAAAATTTAATTTTTTAAAGACTCTTATCCCTATTACCAAACAAAAGCTTAAAGTACTTCTACTTTAATAAGATAGATATATAGAGTGTCTCTCATAAACTATGTGTTTCTCTGGCTTTATTTTATTCCCTCTCCAATCAGTACCGGTCCTGAAATATACCGGGTCCAATACGAAACCAAAAATATAGACCCTAAATAATAAATTAAAATTTTAAATTATTAAAACCGTAATTTACAATTTAGAATTACAGTATCCTTAAACTTATAAAAGTATCAATTCTGAAAATTATCTTTCTATTTTATTTTATATTAGAGAATAAAAAAATATATTCAAACATTTATCATGTTATATGTTCAAAACACGTTTTAGAACTTATTTTAACTTTCATATACTAACAACAAAACAGAAAATATAAACCTAAAAAACTATACAAATTGTAGGCTCCATGCAAATGTTTCTTAGGTATTTGCTCAAGCCCGGGTCTGTCTCCAATCAACATATTTATTTGGTTTGTTGTTAAAATAAATGATTTTAGAACTCTACTACACAATACTTTTACATTGATATTTTGTTTAAACAATGTGACATATTTCTATATTAGTTAACTATTTACATTATAATTTAAATTTGTATACAAATCAACATATTTGTGTAGTTTGTTGTTAAAAGAAATAATTTTGAATCCAAATGTACAATACTTTTATATTGATTTTTTTTCAGTTTCATATAATTTTTTAAAATATATTTATTTCAACTGAACCAACTAATATTTTGTTAATTTGGCCCCTGAAATATATTTTATACATCGATATTTTATTTTTCATAAGTAGTGTTTTATATTTTAGATATATTATAATATAACCAACGATATTCAAAAGACCTAAATCGAATCAGGTTATATGGCTATTTTTGTTAAAAATATCCGAACCCGTTTTAGATACCCGAAAGGAACAACATGTACCTAAATGGATAAATAATGTTCATGTCAAACTGATTTTATAAACTAATAAAAAAACTTTTCTATGTGTTTGGCTAAATTAAGTGAAATAGAAAGAGTTTTTTCATCAAGTAAAATAATTATATGGAGTAAAAAATTAAGTGCCAATAAATGTATCACATTTTAATTATTTTAGTTATTTTGATTTAAGTATTTATTTTATTCACAAAAACATATTTTTGAAATATGTTTTTGGGTACGTAATTTTCCACCGATTGAAACTAAAATAAAAATATTTTATTAAAATAAATTAAACCAAACATTTAATCATATGTAAAACCTAATTATTTAACATTTTTTATTTTATAATTGACACAAAGCTAATATTGATTAACTAATAAATAAAATATACACTATTATTATGGTAATATAAATAATAATGTAAATCTTTATTAAGATAATATAATTAATTAAATTGTTAAAATAAGTGAAATATAGAAACACAATTAATAGATACTACTATTCATATATCCAAACAAATTTCATTAAGACTACTATTCAAGTTTCCAAATACTCCAATTTTTTTGAATCTTCTTATTTAAGTCTCCAAACATTCCAATTTTGTACTTGAGTTTTAATAAGATAGACATATAGGTGTTGGTTCATTTTATCAAACCTATTGAGGAAGTCAAAGATTTATTTATACAAATTTTAAAGAAAATTTATCACTTTTGTGACTCAACCAAGTAAGTATATTAGCCTTATACACGCATAATAATGAATAAATAAATCAATTTCTCAACACTCTCTACTTCCTTTTATTTTTTATTTGTCTCTCCTCTCGTACATGATTAAGTTCCGCTACTCAATCACGATCCTAATTCAGAGATTTAGGCCTCACTTCAATACCATCAATCACAATGCCACCTTTAAGTTGATATCCTTTCACCTCTGTGAGACTCATATTGACCTCATCATCCTCTCCTTCTCGTGTCTCAAACTCTCCTAGCTCTATCTCCATCCATCCATCGTTTCTTCCTTTGG
This sequence comes from Raphanus sativus, assembly GCF_000801105.2. Classification (NCBI taxonomy): domain Eukaryota; kingdom Viridiplantae; phylum Streptophyta; class Magnoliopsida; order Brassicales; family Brassicaceae; genus Raphanus; species Raphanus sativus. The sequence goes on along the minus strand of NC_079516.1, from coordinate 11,301,086 downwards.
GCTCCCTCCTTTTCTCGTCCCCACCAACCATCCCAACAGTCATCGCCATACGCTCTTCACGGTTTCCATAAAGCAGCCGTTTCATTTGTTGTTTCTTCTCATCCAAGCAACATAGATAAGCTATATTTTTAACAGTTCGACCATTACCAGACTTCATAGAAATCTCTGCTGGAACTAGGTCTAGTCCATAAGCGTGTTTAGACACTTTCACTATGAGATATGCTCCATATCTTGTGTTTGGTGATAAAACTCCGGTTTGGATTCTACCATTGACTTCTAAACGATCTGTTGCTATAAGTTCAGCAGATTCTAAAAATCTGTAATTGGTTAAATAAATCATGTTTTAGATACAATAAATTTTGAAATTTGCACAAACATAAATACTTATTTGAAGTTTGAAAAATTGACCTAGAATCTGCAACCTTGCTCCAGGACCAGTAGGATGCTTGGTCGTTCGATTGTATGGAAATATCTCTTGCAGATAAAATATAAGAAATTTTTCCAGACAATTTATTGATCGTGAAGAGCTGAAAGTGCATCCAAAAAATCATTAGTTTCCATTTAATTACATACAACTTTATTTTATTTTGTAAATACAAAGTATTTCATTAAGATCCAACCTTTCGAGCATTATCGATGAGAAGAGAGTCACATAAACATCTGTAAATCTCCTTTTTGGATGAAAAACTCCGATGATGATCAGTAGATCGAGAGATGAGACTTTTGTAGTCTGAGGGCAAAAACTTTTTCCATACAAAATCAGAGTCTCCGGCTAACCGGAAAACCAAAGATACTGCCAAGGATGAGAATATGTCTGCAGGAGATGTAAAGGAAATGATGTTGGCTACGCATGCTTCTGGTAACATATTTTTCTTATTTGCAGAAAAATTATAAACCTTAAAAGAAGATGTTTGAAAGAGTACTATGTTTGTGATTGTGGGATTTGCTTTGAGCTATGTAACTGTGTGGTAATGTGGTATACTTGGAAGTAGAGGTGGTGAAGTATATATAGTGATGCTTATCGTCATCCGCAGACGGTTTTGGACCAATGGTCAATTTCATAGGGTTTTTGATATATTATTGAATGATTTCTTATTGAATTACATATTGTTTCTTTGCAAGGTTAATACTTAAAGCGTGAGCCCCACCGGCAACAAAGGTAAGTGAAACTTAACACGTTTGGTTGTTGGCCAAAGATAAAGATTCATCTTCCAAAAGAGAAAGTTTACGCGGAAAAGAAAATTAAACTAGTGAACGTTTTTTTTTTGTTTGAAACTTTACACTAGTGTACGTTACTAGCTTTGTTATACTATTTTCTTTATTTGTAAATTAAATATTTAGAGACTTATGGGTTATATGAGACCAGTCTTGCCCCGGGTCTTGCCCAAATAAACGTTAATAGCACTTCTTTTTTTCGAGCAAGAGACTTTATTTAAAGGTTATTTAAATGAGACCAGTCTTGGTTCCTGTAATAATTTTTAGTACTAACAAAAATAGCAGTACTTCCTTGTTTTTTAGGTAAACTGTTAAAGTACTATATACTATGTATTTTCTTACACCATGTGCAGTGATAAATTTTTAAATTATATTTAAAAATACAATTTATTATTATTATATAGTTTATTCTTTTACCAATAATTAATATAAATATCATTTAATTAAACATAAAATTAAGAGAGAATATTTTTTGTTTATTTTAAATTATATTTAAGAATATATATGTATATATTTAAAATTAGAATATTAGATAAGAAAATTATATAATTTTTTTGGTTAAATATATTATATCAACTTATACAAAATTACTAAAAATCATATAAAAATTGTATAGTTATCAAAAACTAGCTCATCTGATCCTGCAGAGCCTTGCGGCCAAATCGCACTTTCCTCTGGTTCTATGTTTTTGGTTTTCAAGTGATGATGATTTCAGCTAGCGTGGTGGCGGTCTCTTGCAGTTAGCTCTAGAGATTTATTTCGATTCCAATAAATTATTTTGTGTCTGGTTATTTGTTTTTAGAAACATGTACCAACTCTGGTTTATTAGGGTTTTTCAGCGTTTTGAAACCGACAAGGATCTGAGGTTGAACCGGTAACCCGGTGATCCAAGATAAATCTAGTTTGGGTTTTGTGAAAAAAAAATATTTAAAAACCCAATAAAACTCATTTAAACCCGGAACCCGACTACCAGTTAAACCAATGGTTGAACCAATAAATAACTTTTACTTATTATTTTTATAGGTTTTACTTGAAGAAAATAAAGTGAATGATGGTAGAGAGAACTAAAATTAGTTGATTTAATTTGGGGTTAGATTATTTTATTATTAATAATTTATTAATGATATTTTACTTTTAGTTTATTTTAGATTTGAATTTTGAATTTTATTATACATACTAGACATTTAAATATTCATGAACTTTTAGTCTTGATATTTTTTTGTTAAATGTCATAACTCTTAACTTGATACAAAAACAATTTACTCTCTCATGTGTTTCATATCCTTTCGACTTCGTTTTGGTGCTTAGAAAGTTCTCAGTCTCTAGTAGTTTGTAGCTGTGTGTGTCTTATTGTGGCTCTTTGAGGGGTTTTCTTGTGGAGTTTCAGGTTGAGATTTCCTAGTGGAGACAATTTGAGAGAGTTTAAAGGACTCTGAGAGTTTATGAGAAAATATTAAATACTTAAATACTTAATTTTTAACCTTTGGCATTGGGATACACATTTAGGTTTGGTTCATATAGTTTTTGTTTAGAATTCAACTTCTTTCTTTTTTTTTAGGTAAAACTTCTTCTTCTTATTCTTTTGCTAAAATGAATTTAGCATGGTTTTTTGTATGTTAATCCCCATTTTAGTTTTATATATGTTAAAGTCGAGTTGCACAAAAAGAATTTGCAACCGAAGTTTTAGAGTTTATTACCAGAAAGTTATAAAATTATACTTTAGAAAAAAGTTAAACAATTATACTTTCATAACAAAGAATATATTATCTTGAAGTTAGATGTTCCTTTTGATAATGAGGGGATTTAAAAAAAATTCTAAACCCAAAAATTAATTTCACGAAGTTTTGCATTTGGATATGCAATTAATCCATCTAAATAACATTATTAGATGATCAAAGAAAATCGAACCCAGAAAAAAAACTGGAAAATTATCAAAAATACCACATTCATAGTATCACTTTTTATGTTTACATTAACCACTTTTACACTTAATATTAATGAAATGTAAAAGACATTATAACCCTATGATTAACTTTGACCAAAAAATAATTCTAAAGTTAACTAATTTAAACTTAAAACCAAAACAATAAACCCTAAATTATCAACTCTAAACCTGAAACCTTAAAACATCAACTCTAAACCCTAAACTTTTAACTCTAAACCCTAAATCCTAAACTGTCAACTCTAAACCCTAATAAATCATAAACCATAAATCCTATATTTTTCGAAATTAAAACCCTAAACTCTAGGGTTTTAATGTTTAGAATTGAGAGGTGAGATAGGGTTTAGGATTTAGATTTGAAGGTTTAGGGTTTAGCGTTGATATTTTAGGGTTTAGGGTTTAAAGTTGAAGATATAGGGTTTTAAGTTTAGATTTGAAGGTTTAGGGTTTAAGGTTTAGGGTTGATTTTTTAGAGTTTATGATTTAGAGTTAATGTTTTAGGGTTTAGGGTATAAGGGTTTATAGTTTTTTTTTTTTTTAAGGGTTTATAGTTGATCTTTTTATTTTTTAAATATTTAAAGAATATTTGAAATGCCCACTTAATAATGGTAAATTTGAATATAATATCAATAAAGTGGTAAAATTAAAAATTATCCGGAAAAAGTTCCAGTTGGAACTTCTTTGCCACTAGACTAAAGATGACTTTAGCTATAAAGAAGTGGCAAAGATATTTATTTAATAAAAATAATTACAAAAATATACATTAATAATGCAGCATGTAACTATTTTTCTTAAAATGTATATTAACGTTTTACATTAATAAGTATTTAGCATTTTAATAACTGATCTGAACATTTCTGCGTAATTTATTTTCTGTTAGCCGGCAAGCACAACATGTTCCACAATTACTTTAAAGACGTAAAGTTATAGATCGTATCCTGCTGCCCTATCCTCTATATATTAAAGGAAATGCATTGTCATTTAATACGTTCACATTACGTTTGCCACGTGACAGCTTCACAGCAATTTGAGAACAAATACGTTTACGTGTCACATGCAGAGGGCTCTCGTCCAAACTCTTCATAAATACGTTAACACTATATACTATTTTACGTTTGTTTCAATATAAAACTCACATGCATGGTTCTACGGGTTATACAAAGTTCTACATAGAAAGATAATTTACAAAAAATCATTATTGTCTATGCTTATTTTATTTTTACTTAATTTATTTTAATAGAATAATATCTTGCATTGTGTTATTTTGAAAAAAAATGTCTTTTAGTGTTACGGTATCTCCTATATATTATTTGGAAATCATTTAAAAAATATGAACCTTTGTTTTGTAAAAATTAAAAAAAAAAAACCTCATCCTATATGGCACTTGTGTATGACTTCCAAATCCTATTTCAAAGAATTCTAAAGCACCTTATATAAAATATAGTCTAAAAATTATACTCTCTAGCATTACATTGGTCGCATATATCTTTCCTTCAATAAAACCTACGAAATTACCTAATGTGATTAAAATATATATACAACAATTAATAATCTTAAATAATAAAGATTTGATAATAATGTTTATACTTTCTATCATTTTTGTTTAATTATTTATTATTAAAATAAATTACACAATTACATTAGTGATATAATAAAAAATAGATTTTTTGTATATGTTGTACTTTGAATTTTTCAAAACGAGTATAAATTACTAAAACTGTTAAAAATCTTATATAAACCTTTGTGATCAAGGTTTAAATTTTTTTATATTAGGATACAATGATTATAAGACCGTGTGAATAAATAAATTCATTTTAATAAGTTTAGATATATATATATATATATATATATATCATATCGTTTAAATTAAACTATACATCGTATGAAAATACATACTAATATTTTGATATTTGCATTGGACATATATTAAAAAGTTAATATTTTAATTTTGAAATCTTCATTGTTTTTTAAACGATTATAAATCATTGAAACTACTAAACATCCACATTAAAAAAAATTGTTGGTGTAAAATTTTGTTTCACAAATATGCAAATAATCATAAATCATACGAGTAGAAACCTCATATGATAAAATCAATATTAAAAATAGTATCTATGTTAATATCATTTAAATTTAATTACATATTATATACAACAAATAAGAGTGGTTGTTTCGATTTATTTACCCTAAAATGATTGCAAAAAACAAGAGTGATCGTTTGATTTATATGCGCACACCAATTTATTACATATAATAATTGATTTCTTAGTTATTTAATATATATAATTATTATTTTATAATTTCATAATTTGCAGAAAAACAAAAAATAAGTAGTAAATATAAAATATTGCACAATATGATGCATGCAATTGATATATGTAGTATATAATTTTCATAAGTTTCAGTAAAAAGAATGTTTGTATTAATTAGAAAGATTGGTGAATAAGCGAAGAAGGTATAAAATAACTAAAATTTAAAATCATGCAATTAATTTATCAATATCTGAATTATTCGAAGATTCCATTAAAAATGTATACTAATATTAATGAAGAAAATAATGTCTTAGTGTCAAATGATGATTTGTTTATGTTCTTATAAATTATATTTTGTAAGTAAAACAATATTCGAAAAATCAATTCGATTGAATTAAACAAACACAAACAAAACCAAAATAAAACGAACCAAACACAAACTAAACTAAATTGAAATTGAATCGAACACAATCCAAATCGAAATAAAACCGAATACAAATCAAACCAAACTAATTTGAATTGACTTTGGTTAAGGGTCTCTTAGACTTTAATAAACCAAATCGAACCTAAACCCGTAGTTTTTTTTAACAAAATCTAAACATATAGTTAAACCGACATGTTTATCTCTAATAAAACTGAGATATTGCTGATTTAACATCATTTGTCAATATTATATATTTTAAATAGTTATAGGCGAAGGTCTTATCCTAGTTCGACGAATTATTTTGGGTTTATTAGTTACTTTACTTCCTTAAAAGGACGTTTAATTTCAACCAGGGTTCAGTGTTGACTGGTTACATATTTATATAAAATCAGGCCATTTGCTTGTGAAAATTCCCGCACCCTAGTTGACAGTTTTTTGTTGAATTTCTTATTATTATTCATAATAAAGTGAACAAACGTTGACATATACTATAGTATAAGATCAGGTTTCCGTTTAAAAGGGTTGCTGGGTAATGGGTATAGACAAAAAAGGTGATGTATAACCTTGACCATTTATTTGACTTTATCCTATGGAAATGTTTTTTTTTTGGCCGAACCTATGGAAATGTTTTTCCTTTGAAAAATTGTGCATAAAAACTACAAACCTACGAAAATAAAAAAACTCAGGAGTCATTATAATTGTACACATATACTATAAACTTTTATTAGTCTTATAATTCATGCACATGACCATCCATAATGTTGTGTACCGCCGCAATTTAGGTTAAAAGAAAAATAGAGAACAAAATGTATTGAGGCAAATACTCATTTAAGATTTTTTTATTATTAATGTGATAATAACTTACTAATTTTTTGACCCATATTTATGGAGTTTCAAAAACCCGATTTCTTTTTTACAATAAGAATAGTAACTTATCTAGAAAAAATAGTTTTCCTCAATCGAAAAGGTGTACCGTATCCACGAGTGCTGGACTTTTATTGGTGCAAAGAGATTTAAGACATGCAGATGCAACACATAACCACCATGTTCTCTAATTATATACGTTAATTTGATTCGTTTTTTCGTTTCAATTCGATCGAAAAAATCTGAATATCTGTAATTTTAAGAATCAAAACAAATACTAAATTAACATTTGTTAAGGACGGAAGCTACCTAATGGCTAAGAGACAATAGGGCTAGTGTCATTAGTTTGGTTGGGTCAACATTTGGGTGTTGTTTGTTGAACACGAAAATCGAGTCCTTTCACATTCAACTATCCTGTTTAATCTTTATTTATTGACTCGAATTATTATCATCGTCTACAAGAACACATGCAATGTACTTGACTTTATTTTCATATTACTAGTTGACCTCCCTAATTACCGAAACTCGTCAACCATACAAAGTGGACACACTGAATAAGTGGATATCTAATTCTTAATTCTGGATCTAGTGGTAAGAAACCTAACAAAGTAAAAACAATTATGTGACGTATATATTTTTTCATAGTTTCTACCAGTTCTCAACTTTTTTTTGAATTTGTTCTTAGCTTAGTTATTTTTTTGTATGTTTGAGTTTCTGTTGAACACGAATTTTTTTTTGACTTAATGTTGAACACGAATTAAAAGAATATTACAATCACTTATATATAAAAGGTAAGTTTCTTTTCTTTTTACATAAAAAAGGTAAGTTTCAAAATGTTAGTCATTAAGAATATCTTTTTAGCAAAAAAAAAATGTAAATTTCAAAAGATAAAAATTGTCAAATATGACTCACAACTTGATTTTAAATGCAAACTAGATTTTGACCCGTTTGACCGAGTGGATGTCAATTTTCATTTTTATTTTTATTTTACTAAATGTTATACATGATTTACAATTAATATAATGACTAAATGTATGACCCGTATATCCACACAAATATTTTTTATAGATTAAAATTTTATGATAATTGTTGGACCCAATTTTGGGCAATCGGGCTAATGGGCCTGTTTTGGGAAAGCAGACCGCAAGGGTGAAGCCCGCAAGAGTAGCTCGATGCAAAGCCGAAGTCGATGGAGAAGTCGGAGATCACGGAATCGGTTACAAGGACGAGGTCAAGATAATAAAAGGGGAGAGAGATCAACACTCAAGGCAGTAAACGATGAAGTCGATAAATTGTTGAAAATCGGATCGATTCGCGAAGTCCAATTCCCGGACTGGCTCGCCAACCCGGTCGTCGTCAAGAAAAATAACAGGCAGTGGAGAGTCTGCATCGACTTCACAGACCTAAACAAAGCCTGTCCCAAAAACATTTTTCCGTTACCTCATATAGATTGACTGGTCGAAGCCACGGCTGGTCACTAGCTACTCTCTTTCATGGACGCCTTCTCCGAATACAACCAGATCCTCATGAACCCCGAGGATCAGGAGAAAACGAGCTTCATTACCGAGTGAGGAACGTATTGTTATAAAGTAATGCCCTTCGGATTGAAGAACGCCGGAGCTATCTACCAAAGGCTGGTAAACAAGATGTTCTCCAATCAATCAGGTAAAACGATGGAGGTCTACATAGACGACATGTTGGTAAAATATTCAGTGGCTAATGACCACGTTCTCCAAATCCAAGAATGTTTCAACATTCTCAATAAGTTCAGAATAAAACTAAACCCGACCAAATGCACGTTTGGAGTGGCATTCGGCGAGTTCCTCGGATACCTCGTAACCAAAAGAGGAATTGAAGCCAATCCTAAACAGATTTCAGCACTCATCGAAACTTAATTTACCCCCGAAGTCGATCAAAGATGTACAAAGACTCACGGGAAAGATCGCTGCGCTAAATTGTTTCATCTCGAGATCAACGGATCGGTGTCTTCCGTTCTATAAGCTCCTTAAGGGGAACAAGAAGTTCGAATGGAACACTGATTGCGATTCCGCCCTCAGCGAGCTTAAAGCCTATATAAGCGAGCCCCTATCCTATCTAAACCCATTCACGGCGAGCTCCTATACCTATATGTTGCGACCTCGGAACACGCGGTAAGTGGGGTACTAGTTCGCGAAGAAAATAACAAACAAAAGCCGGTATACTACGTCAGCAGATCTCTGCTCGACACCGAAACAAGGTATCCCGTAACGGAAAACCCTAGAGAGAGAGCACATTGCACACTTTTACCTTTATTACTTTGTCTTAGACCTTGATCTTAATCGATCTCCTTGTTATAGTCAATCTCTTTGTTATTCCTTGTAATGATCTCATATTCAATAAAAGTCCATTTTTATGAACTGATTTCTGATTACATCGTTGTGTTCTAAGGATATCGTTGCCTACATCCTTTGCCATTCCCTATTTTACTTTACAAACACTACAAAATACTGAGTGTAGATTTTAGGTTCTACAATAATTTATAGTAAAATTGTTATATACTCCTATGTATCATTTTAAAAGGTGTTTAGAGAAAAAACTTTTTGTTTCAAAATAGTTGATGTTCTCACTATTCTATGTGGAATATAATAACATTTGAATTTTTTGACCAATTACAAAATACTGAGTTTTTTTCTTATTGGTCGAAGTAGTTTCATTTATTGATTTTTTATATAACCAAGAAAAATTGTATAGAAGTTTGTATTTCCTTAATCTATGTGCAAAAACCTTAAAAAACCACTTAAAATGATACATAGGGAGTATATATTATTTAAAATATATAGTGCTATATATTTATATTTTCAACATTTATCACACTGAATTTACATTAGAATATTATTTATATGAAAATATATGTAAGATAATATATTTTTATATTATGTAAGTTATTCTTTTTTAGGTGATTTTTATTTTTAGTTATTATAAATAATAAAAATATAATTACATAAATTTAAAAACAATATTGTTCATTAACTATTTAAAGCTATGTTTATTAATTATTTCTAAACACACACATAAATAATAAAATGTGAAAAAAACAATGAATATTATATGTTAGGTTTATTAGTTATTGTTGCCATATTTTTTAGTTAGAATTCTATTTAGGAAATGCATTATATTTGTACTCCTATTTTAATAGATTAGAAGTATACTTAAGCTTGAGTCAAATGCAAAGTAACTTAAAAGACTATTGAAATTACAATCAGCCTCTTGTGACCAAACAAAGAAAACTGAATTTGTTTTTACGTTTTTAACCTCAATAAGTCGTCTAGTATAATTGATCTTAAAAATGAATTATAGATTCTGTAAAAAATATTTTGATAAGTAAAAAATTAAAATCATGTAATTAACATATGTTATAAGTGATATAAATTAAGATACAATAAAAGTTAATTGTTTTCAACATAGATGAGTGAAAATAGTTAATCATGATATTCTTTGGTTTTAGGTTGGACAATATATGTTGTAGTATTGTATGTATTCTTAGGGTTTGATTTTGGAAAGCTTGAATGTCTTTTAAAAAAAATTAAATTCTTACCGACATTTGTGTGTATAGTAAACACTTTTTAAATTTTATTTTATTTTATGAAGTGTTTAGTTAGTTAATTAAGTTTAGGAGTTATATTTAGGGTCTAGACGACTAACTTGTAAGTCGTCTGGTGAATAATTTAAACCAGACGACTTACATGTAAGTCGTCCAAATATTCCCGTCTAAAAATATTTTAGTTTTCCGCTAAAAATATTGAAGTCTTCTGGACTTACCTTGTCGAGGAAGTCTTCTATTCAGAAGACTTACTTGAAAGTTCTGAATCGAAAATATTTAACCTAATTGGATTTTTTGGTCTCCCAATATAAAAAAAATTTATGCATTCTCTCTCCTCCTCTCAAATTGCTGCAACAAAAATGTAATGTTCATTATTCTAAAACTCTCCAACTTCTCTCTAATCTCTTTAAACTTATAAACACCAAGCTTTATATCAATTTATTGTTTTTGTCTCATGTCTTTTTCACCAATTTATCTTGTTTTGTAGGTTTTCATCACATGGTTCTCATCTTCCACTCATTTAAAGGTAGATCTATTAATTTTAGATATGTATTTTTGTGTGTTCTATAAAGGTAGATTTATCTAATCTACCACACATTTTCTTTGTTTTTAAGTCATTTGAACGTTTTTGGATATGCAGGTTTTTCAGATCTGGATTTGGATATGCAGGTTTTTCAGATCTAGTAGACTTCTGGGACGACTTAATTGTTAGTCATCGCTTGGACTTCCTGGAAGTCGTCTGGACCTCCTGGAAGTTGTCTGACGGAGTCTTCTCCCATATTTCTCCCTTTCATAATAGACCTGAGCATTTTGGTAAGTTTTTATGTCTGATTTTTCTTCATTTGATAACTTTTTTATTGTATAAAGTTCTTACATTTTTTCCAAACGAAAATTCTCCAAACCCACTATAATCTCTTAGACTTGAAAACACCAAACTTTATATGAATTTTTCCGTTTTGTCTCATGTCTTTCTCACTAATCTATGTTTTTTTGCAGGTTTTTAATCAGATGGTTCTCATCTTCCATTTGGATATGTACATTGTGTGTTCTATAAAAGTATATCTATCTAATATTTCACTCATTTTCTCTGTTTTAAGTCATTTGAACATTTTTAGATGCGCAGGTTTTTCAGATCTGGATATGTAGGTTTTCATATCTGGAAGACTTCTGGGACGACTTACCTGTTAGTCTTTTAAAATATAATGCATTACACGACTTTCAGGAAGTCCAGACGACTTCGAGGAAGCTTCCAGGCGAGTTTTCTGGACTTCCTGGAAGTCGTCTGGACTTCCTCGAAGTCTTCTGACGAAGTTTTCTTCCATATCAAGTGGAGTCCAAACTTGTCTTTGTAGAGGAATGATCTATAATAGTTTTCTTTGTCGTATGTTTTGTGATTTGCATGTGTACTCTTTTAGTTGTGATTTTTTTTGTAAAATCAGTAATAATGTTTCCCAAGATGTAATATATGTGCTAACAATGTGTTTACACATTTACAAATCAATGAAATAATTGACTTCAATAGATTTTGTCTTATCTTTGGATTTCCCATATGCAATAATAAATTTCAATGGCCTTCTTCTCATCTTAATAAACAAGAATGTTGGTAGCCTCATATTGATACAACATTTTAAGAAGCATTTTAATCCTTCTTCCAATTCATAACAATAATCATTATTGATGTCTATAACAATAATACTTAAGAAATGGAAACAAAAAATAGTAACTAGTCAAAGCATATCACATTTTTTACAAGTTTGTGTTGAAAAACTTAGTCAAATTTACATATCTTGAAGTTATATAACACTCTTAAAAATACAAGTCATTCAAAAATTAGCATAGAAGACTTAAAAAGTAGTGTAGAAGACTTAAAAACTAGCGTAGAAGACTTCCACGTAAGTCTTCTCGGATCAACTAGAAATTTTGATTAACATGAATGTTGGTAATCTCATAAATATCACCAATTATGTTATAAATTTAATTCAGTAGCCCCAATATTCATTAATATATATGAATTAATAAGAAAATGTTAAAAAGTCTTTATAGTTTTAGAGAAAATGAAAGTTTACTAAACATTGACGCAGACGACATCCAAATAAGTCGTCTGGATGACTTACTAGTAAGTCGTCCGGTAGGTCATTTTTGCAATTGACTTTTAAATGTGTTCTTAAAGACGATTTACTGACAAGTTGTCCATTTTTTTTGTTAAAAAAACCTCGAGAGTACCCGAGACGACTTACTTGTTTTGCATTTGACTGAATTGTATCAGAAATTTGGCTTTTCCTATACAACTTAACAAAACAAAAATCAATATTTATGAAAGCTAGATGACTTACTTGTAAGTCGCCTCAAGTTAATTTGCAATTGGTAACTAAAACTAAAATATTTTTTGTTTTCCCAGAGACGACTTATAAGTCAAATTCTGTTTTCCAAGAAAAGTCAAATTCTCACACAATTTGGTCAACTGCAAAACTAATCTGTTTATACTAGACGACTTACTTGAGACGACTTACCTGTTTCCCAGAGCCGTACTCTCGAGGTTTTTTTAATCAAAACAAAATGAAGACTTACAAGTAAGTCGTCTATTTGACCAGTAAGTCTTCTGTAGCGAGAAGACTTACGGGTAAGTCTTCTAGGCGAACATATCTGGAAAAAAATCAATTTCATACCTTAAATCAGTGAGACGATTTCCTTAGCACACAGAAGTCTTCTCCAACCACACAGAGCCTCAAACAAAAGTAACCCACCAAGATTCATAAGCTTGAATGGCTCTATCAACCATAAAAAATTTAGAATCAAAAGCTTGAGTTTTTTGGATGAATATGGAGAAAAAGTGAAAGAGATATTGTTTTTAGTTCATAAGAATTGAGAAAGAAAGAGTGTAAATCGATTTGAGGTGCATTAAGAGCTTCAAATTGGTTGTTCATGGTGGTTGGGGTATTGAAGTCAATGGCAATTGTGTAAATACTTGAAGATGATGAGGTTGAGAGAGTAAAAAAACCATTTTCGAAAAAGAAATAAAAAAAATTAATGGAATTTCCGTGAATAATGTGAACTTGCAGGGTGAATAAGGCAAAAGAAAAAAAACATAGGTTAGTTTTGTGTTTGACCTTGAGTTTTGAGTCAATTTCGCAAAAACCTCTTCAAAAGACAGTTTCTTTTGAATTTTCTATACAAAAAGTTATAAACTACATGAGTGATTGGTTGAGTTGTATCTCTCTACTTTAGCTTTATTTATTTTTAAATCACTAAATTTTACCAATCATGTTGTACCTTTATTTTTGAAAGTTAAAACCTACGACAAATTTCTTTTAATTTTTACCAAATGATTTAGCTTTACTTTTAAAACTACAGCAAAATAATTAAAGCAGAATTTTTTCTTCTTATGTATTTTAGACAAAAAACCCTACATCTTTGTTTTATATGCAATGGAAACTGTAAAATGAAAAAACTATCTATAATATAAATAAATTAGATAATCATAGTAAAAACATCTATAAATAGTTTAGTTTAATTTTGTGTGTTTTGAAAATTATTGAAATATTTTAAATAACATAAATATTATTTACATATCACATCTTAAATAAGAGTAAACTTTGATAATTTATAAATATTATTAAAAATTATTGTAGTTGATAAAAATTATTATTTTTTATATATATATCACATATCTTATTTTGAAATATCTACAGCATCTATTTTATTAAAAGAGAAATACATATAAAATAACTCTTAAAATTACAAATTATTTACAAAGAAATACCACTGAAATAATTAATAAACCTTACATTAAGTATCATTTGTATTTTCCTAATTTAACATTTTATTTCTTAACTAGATCTTCAACTAAAATAACTAATTAGTTACAATTTAATGCAACTGATAAATGACCTAATCCTAATTTTTAACATTTATTATATTTTTAAAATACCAAATTACAAATCGATTTTTAAACTCATTAATTTTAAAATCTAAATTTAAAATAAATAATTAATATACACGAAAACAGTTAATTTTATATTGATTAAGCAAACAACCATAAAATATGTAAAAATTGATTTAGATATATTAATGAATATTATTATTAACTAATTAATAAGATGACATCTATTTTATTAAAATAGAAGTACACATAAGAAATAACCCTTAAAATTACAACTTTTTATAAAGAAATACCACTGAAATAATTAATAAACCTAAATTTAAATGTCATTTGTATTTTCCTAATTGAATAATTTATTTCCTAACTAGATCTTAAACTAAAATAACTAACTAATTACAATTTAATGCAACTGATAAATGACCTAATCCTATTTCTTAGCATTTATTTATTTTTTATAAATACAAAATTATGAAAAATACTTAAACAAATCGATTTTTGAACTCATTAATTTTAAAACCTAAATTTAAAATAAATAATTAATATACACGGAAACAATTAATGTTATATTGATTAAGCAAACAACCATAAAATATGAAAAATTGATTTAGATATATTAATGTATATTATTATTAACAAATTAATAAGATGACAAAAAATTAATTAATAAACATGATTAAACAAACATAAATTCCCTTAAAATTATTTTGATATCCATTTACTAAATTTATAGAATCATATTATTTTAAAATTATATAGTCATATTTTCCATGATTTATTAAGAATAAATAAAAATAATAATAATATAAAAGGATCATTTATATAATATATGATAAATTATAAAGTTTGTATATAAATATATTATATTATATATATATATTCATAAAAATAATAGTCCAATATAAATTCAGCATATAGCACTATACTTAAAAAAGTATCTAAAAATATTATTATAAATTCTCATAAAATTTTGATCTATAGAAACTAAAATTACATATTGTGCGGATGGAAATATCATATTTTAAAAATATGGATGATACAACTGATGACTTACAAGACAAAATAAAATTATTCAATTTAAACTATAAAATTATTATGTTCAGAAATGTTATATTAAATAATTAATAGGATAAAATTTTAAAATTTATATATAATATCATTTATATAAAATAAATAATTATTTTATTAAAAATAAAAATAAATACCCGCACAGGTGTGCAGATCAAGCTATAGTATATTATTAAAAGAGAATTACCATTTAAAAGTTCTCCTTAATTTTCACACTTATTTACAATACCATGCCACTGAGAATTAAATAATACTATCATTTTAATGTTTTGTCTTTTCCACTTAGATTAATGTGTTTTCCTAAATTAAATTTGAATTTAATACACTCCATTCACTTCTCCATTAAATCAATGTCAAAAATATTTAATTTTATCAACTTCAAAAATATATTTTTATTAGACAAACAATTCATGAAAATTATAGTATAAACTCTTCATTTAACAAATCTGAACGAAAAAAGTATTACCAAATTTGAACCGAAACTAGATAAATATCCAATAGGATTTACCATTTGGTGTCTAGAGAACCGTAACAAAACATGATCCGAACGAAATATTTCAGATATTAGAATGTATTTAAATCATATTTATATATTTGAATATGTTAGCTATTTTTAGAGTTAGTATCCAACATATAAGCTATTTTAAATTTGTCTAAAAATTTGATATAAAAATAGTCAAAATTAAAAATCTAAAGTAGATAAACAATAATCAAAACACCAAAAATATTTAAAATGTATATTTATTCTCCATCTAAATATTTAAGTGAAATCTGTTTTTAATTTTTAATTTAGTTAGTTTGGCTACAATTACTCAAATTTATATGTTATATTATTTTTATTTTTATATTTGAGGAAATTTAAAGTATATATAAATTTTGAAAATTTAAAAATAATTTAAACGGGTTATCCGAACCCGCAAAGATCCGAGTCGAACCAAAACAAAAATTTATAAAATACCCGAATAGAGTTGGAATCTTTAAACTCGAAAATCTCAAAAGCTAATAAAAAAACCAAATTTGAGTGGGTACCCAAATACTCATCCCTAACATAGTCAATGTAAAACGATCAAATATTACAAATACATCATTTAGTATAAATAAATAAAAACTAAAATATCTATTTTATTAAAAGAGAAGTACACATAAGAAATAACCCTTAAAATTACAAATTATTTATAAAGAAATGGCACTGAAATAATTAATAAACCTAACATTAAGTATCATTTGGTATTTCCTAATTGAATAATTTATTTCCTAACTAGATCTTAAACTAAAATAACTAATTGATTACATTTTAATGCAACTGATAAATGACCTAATCTTAATTTTTAGCATTTATTATATTTTCAAATACAATATTATAAAACATATTTAGACAAATCGATTTTTGAACTCATTAATTTTAAAACCTTGATTTGAAATAAATAATTAATATACACGTAAACAATTAATGTTATATTGATTAAGCAAACAACCATAAAATATGAAAAATTTGATTTAGATATATTAATTTATATTATTATTAACTAATTAATAAGATGAGGAAAATTAATTAATAAACATGATTAAACAAACATAAATTCCCTTAAAATTATTTTTGATATCCATTTACTAAATTTATAAAATCATATTGTTTTAAATTATATAGTCATATTTTCCATGATTTATTAATAATAAATAAAAACAAAAATAATATAAAAGGATCATTTATATAATATATAATAAATTATAAAATTTGTATGCTGACAAAAAAAATTATAATATTTGTATATAAATATATTATTTATGTATTTTCATAAAAATAATAGTTCAATATAAATTCAACATATAGAACCATCCTTAAAAAATATCTAAAAATATTATTAAATTATCATAAAATTTTGATCTATAGAAACTAAAATTACACATTGTATGGATGGAAAAATCATATTTTAAAAATATGAATGATACAATTGACGACTTACAAGACAAAATAAAACTATTATATTTAAACTATAAATTATTATGTTTAGAAATGTGATATTAATAATTAATATGATAAAATTTTAAAATTTATATAAAGTATCATTTATATAAATATTTATTTTATTAAAAATAAAAATAAATACCCACACAGGTGTGCGGGTCAAGCTCTAGTATAACTTAGAGCTAAATTTAACTATAGCAAAAGTCTTTATTGAAAAATCTACAATAACAACTTTACAGCTACAACCAACTTACCTACAATTAAATATTTACAGCTAAAATTTCCACATCTACCGTTGAACCAATTATCACCTATATCTTAGCCATTGTTGTTTAACTTTTTAGTGTTTTCACAAAAATTAAAGTATGATAGAGACAAATAACTATATGTTATTTTCAGAATTTTTGACATGTCATTTTCAAGTTTTATCTCAAAAGCTTATTTTTATTTTCAATATCTATTTATAAATTATAACAATTACATAACTTTATCATAATAATTTACAAACAGCATAATTTACATATAGTTTTTTAAATTAACCACCCAAATTCTAAAATTTTTATAAGAACAAAATTGTCACTGTTCAAAAAATCAAAAACTAGTTTAGATAATAGGCCCATTATTTAAATTAGTTTAGATTATAGGCGTATTGTTCATACTAAATAAAACCGTAATACTATAATACTTGATATTGTGAATATAAATTTAAGATGATTAAATAATTTTGGATTATTTATTAGTATTAATAGGTATAAGGCCTGGAAACACAATTGATGATCAATTCGAGGGAAGTATGTCAGAGACTCTCTCAAAAACCTTTCCTATCTCTCTCTCTCAAAAACCCTAGAAAGCACCGTCAACAGATACAGATCGGGGGGGGGGGGGGGGGGGAGGGAGGAGGGGTGTATCCGATGGTTCGTCGCCATGAGAGCTCTTTCCTCCTCCTCCTCCTCTCTTTGGAGTAATTTTGTTGTTTTTCAAATTTCCTTCTGATTTCGTCTTTCTCGCATTCCGTCGAGATGCGCTGATCTCACTCAAATTACTCTAATGAGTGAATTACTCTCTCAAATAAAAGGATCAATTGTAATACTTAGGGATCAAATTCACAGAGAGGTAGGGTACACAATAAATCTTCAAAAAAGTGATTAAGCTAGGTCGAATATGATAAATGAAAACAAGCAGTGATGAACAAGTAATTGTTCAGATGAATTGATTGGGGTTTTAAAACAATATTAATAAAGAGTTAAGCCTAGGGTTTCTATTCAGGAAATCATGTTTATAGAGATATAGATACTAAGCATGCATGCATGATATATGAGAACTCAAGAAAAGCAATAGTCGATCAACTTCCGTATGTTTAGACTATCTATTGCCTAGATCCTCAAACCTCAGCTTCCGCTTGTTGGTATGAAGAAAGTGTCGATCGATGACTCTATAGGAGCATCGATCGATACACGTCGCGTCGATTGATTAGTCGATAGGACTATCGATCGATACGCTTCTAAAGAAGCTTTAAGACCGGTTGAATAATGTACACTAGTCTTCCTATATCAACTTCCGCATGTTTCTATCAATCCTAGCTCAGAGAATCTATTCAGGTGAAAGACCAAATTGCCGCTTGCGCCTAACTATCCTATTATCAGGGTTCTAGTTAGCTACTCTAGAACACAAGCATTAAACACAATTCTCAAGATGAATATCTCTAGCAACTTCGTAACTATATAGTTTGGACTAATCCTTCATATCCTATTTAAACCCTAAACTTAAGAAGGCGAGTTATTCAAACATAGCAAAATAAAACATAGCAATAGATAAACAGAACTGCATAGATAAATAAATAACAAATCTGGAGTTCCAAAACAATCTCTTAAGGAGTTATGCTCTTCTCTCCAACTCTAAACCTACAACCTTTTTCTGTGAAATTATGAAAGTATGAAAATGTGTATTGCCTAATAAAATGGCAGAGCACTTAAATATTAGGTTAAAACTCGTCAAGCGCATTCTTGTAATTTGGTGAAGTCTTGGGCTTCAAGTCGGATGTGACCAAAGTGGGTTTATGCGCGCTCGCTATCGATCGATAGCACTAGGTGTGTATCGATCGATTATAATCTCTCCTCGTCAACCCATATGTGTTAGTCGATGGACAGCTCGGTTGAAATCTCTAAAATACTCGAAATGCTCCAAAATCTCCACTTTAGTCCAAATTATTCGTGAATATTTAAACATACTAAATAAACTCCAAAACATAATAATTATATCTTAAAACACTTATATACCATGGTTAAAATCAGGTAATTTCCATGCTATATCAACCTCATTTCTTACATAAATAAAAGTGCAAGCTTTACTTTAGGAGTATCGATCAACAAACAATTGGATTCTTATTCAAGCAAGTTTCTGAACACACATGTAGTCTTCTCTGATCTCTTTCTTCCCTCTTTTCTCTTTTTTCCGAATCTTTATTAGTTTCAATTCCAATGAATGTTGATGCTAATGTAGACATCTTGTTCATCTTGTTGACTTGTCTACTTTTGTAGCTCTATTTTTTAAAGTGTAGCGAATAATGAGATTATAGGAGACACTCCTACAGTGTGTGATCATTCCTTTTAGATTTAGAATAATTGGGTCAAAGGTAATTTACCTATCCATTTATCTTAAGATACCGAAGAGAGAGAGATATAGAAAGGAACCAGAAACACACATACTTTTATCTTCCAGACTTGCATGAAGATTCATGTCCATTATATACCAAACCCCAAGACAAGCAATTAAGTCAAAATAGGTTGGAGGTCAGCTTTGGTCCTTCAAACAATCTCAGCAAGTATGAACATAGTTGACATGTTGATCCACTTTAGTATCTTTAGTACCCTCTGCAATCAGCTTTGGTCCTTCAAACACTGTCGTTTTATTTAATTACTAAACCAGAATTTTTTTAACACACCTAATCTTCAATTGAC
The DNA here is from genome assembly GCF_000801105.2 of Raphanus sativus. Lineage (NCBI taxonomy): Eukaryota > Viridiplantae > Streptophyta > Magnoliopsida > Brassicales > Brassicaceae > Raphanus > Raphanus sativus. The sequence goes on along the minus strand of NC_079516.1, from coordinate 11,280,941 downwards.
GATCTACGACATTGTAAAAAAAAAGAAAAAGACCATCCATGACTGTGTGTTCTCCAAATCACACGGTGATCCGTGAAGGCTTTTCGAGGTGGCTCTTGGTCTCGCCATCATCGACTCACTGTTCTCTACGGCTGTGCTCACCTAGTCACTGTGGCTCTTCTTCCTCCATGGCCTTCAATCTCTGCATATGCTGCTTGCTGCATAACACATGGCATCTCCATTGTGTGTCTTTACATCGCCTCTACGCAAACAAAATGTCTAAAACAAGAGTTTCACCATGCTGAGTGGTGTTAAGCCTTATAAATACAATTGGCATGTACAAGTGAAACTGATTCACTCATGGAAACAAAACCCTCCGTACGCTAACGATACACTAGAAATAGTGCTAAGGGGATGAGATTGTAAGTTATACATGATTAGTTTTTAGAAAAACATCATTTAGTACGAAAACTTTAAATAATATATAACATCCACGCGGTCACGTGGATCAAGGTCTAATATTATATTAATTGCAAAACAAAAATGTCCCATATGATTCCTTATTTACTATAAATTATTTTTAAAAATGTAATGATTGAAACACTTATTTATTGCAACGTAAATCTTCCCGGTAAATCCACACATAAAAAAACTTTAAAAATAAAATAAAATTAAAGTGAAAAATAGGCTGCACCCAAAAACACCATATTTATCAAATTTATGTAAGTACAAGTTTAAAATAATAATCAAGTACAAATAGTTTGAATAAAAAATTCAAAAGGTTTACTATAATATCAGTATAAAAATGTACCAATATGAAATGGGTTAATAATATATTATCGCATTTCTTTTTATAATACTTTAAATTTGAGTTAATATAAAAATATACCGATACAAAATAGGGTAAAAATATATTATCGCATTTCATTTTTATAACATTTAAATATAAGTTCATATAATACATATTAAATTTTGAATATTTTTTATTAAAGTTAAAATATTGATTTTTTCAATATCATGTCATAAAACAGGTTAGAACCTAAAAATGCAAAGTATATTCCAAATATTTTTCACAAACACAAACGGTAAATATATTATAGATCACAAATTAATTTCATCATTTATTCATAAATTTAAGATTGAAAAATATACAGTTATAACAAAACTAATATTACAATTTTAATATTTTGTTCTCGTCTCATTTTCATTTATTTTAATTATAATACTATATAGTTTTTGCACTTTGAAAAACAAATAAAATAAAGTTTATAACTTTAAAAATATATAATACTTTATGAAATTATAATATTGATTTAATTTTTTTTTCAAGCAAAATATAGTTCTACGCTTTTAAAACATTGGCGAAAATATAGTTTTCAACTAATTCACTCCGAGCAGCACGTAAATCCTAACCTTTTTTGATATTTATTTCAAATGATTCAATATGGAGAAAATACTTTTGTCAATAAAAATAAATTATATATTATCAAAACACAAAACCCTTTTTGATGTCTCTTTAGATTTTCAAAGTATTTACAAAAACGTCATTACTATTTAAATTTTAACTAAAACTAAATGAAATTATTAATAATTACCATAAACATATAAGATTATTATCTAACTTTACAAAGAATATTCCACTATGATCAATACAATTAAAACAGCAGCCCTTTTTCAGACTTCCCCTTAAACTTTGAAAATATTTACAGATGAATGCCACTGCATTTAAATTAAAACATAATTATTGTACTTTATTATGCTAAAAATCAGCAATTGAAATATTTTTAGTTATAACCACGATTTTCCTTATATACATTTATCTATCTACATTTATTTTATTAAAATCAATAGAATATAATAAACACGATTTTCCTTATATAATTATCTTCAAAGAAATTATGGATAGTTCATAACATGACTATATTTTACTTCCCTTTTATAAATTTAAACAATAACATGACATAACTTTTTCTATACATTATATATGTATACGTATTTAGTTATTTCCAAACTTAGAACAATATAGTTGCTAATTTAGCTTTTAGACTATACATATCATTTATACTATCAAACATAATGAAGTAAACATCACCAATATTTATATTATTAACTATTCAGTTCAAAAGTTTAATATATTTGACATGCTTTAAAATTCTAAAACTTTAATTTCTACATACATGAGTGTATATTATTTGGAACTTTACATGATCTAAACATGTATATCTTCAATTGTAAATACATCATAGTCGGTTATGCAACATGACACAAAAATATATCGATAAATACGAATCCATGAACCCGTTAACAATTTATAGTAAGACGATTATTTAATCTCTCATACATTTAAATAATAAATCAACAACCTAAAAATTCAAAAAAAATATATATTGCTAGATTTTGAAAAATATTAGATCTAAAGATTTATATAGTGCATTTTGTAACTACTAAATTTTGAAAATAAATATAAGATCCCTTACGAATATATAAAAACTGTTATAACTAATAACCTTATATACTTTTAAGAATATATTCAAAGCAAATCAATGTTTCTCAAACAACTATATATTCGATACGTCTAAACATGAGCATTTAAGTTTTCGGGTTGAGTTCAGGGCGGTTCCTTTCGGGTGTAAGTCTTTCGGATCTTATATATTTAGATCCAACTAGATACTTAAATTTTTTTGGTTCGCTTCAGATCTATTCCTCTCGGATCCGGATCCATAATTAAAAAATTTGTAAAACATTTGTATTTTTAGGTCCATAATAAGTTCGTGTTGGGTTCAAGTATTTAGATCCGTAAAAGACATAAAATACATGAAATAAACTATTAGTAATTGAAATTAACACTTTTAAACTTTAAATTTGATATCTAAAATTTAATATTATTTGAAAATGTTACAAAAATAATAATGAAGATTACCTAATAAATAGAAATTTCAACTAAATTATAAACTAAAATTTATAAAATAGAAAAAATAAAATTAAGTTTTTAGGACGGTATGAATCAATTTTTATTGGGTCTGGTCTATTTGAGTCGGTCACTTTCAGATCCGAATTTATTTGGGTCAGTTCTTTTTGGTGTCGGTTCTTTCAAGTATATGTATTTTGGACCCAACTAGATACTAATAATAAATTCAGTGTGGATTCAGGATTTTAATCTTAATACTTTTTATGTCACAAAAATATTAATAATTAAATTACCTGTATAATATTTGTATTTTCTAGGTCCATAATGTGTTCATGTCAGGTTAAATATTTAGGATCAGAAAAGACATGAAATACATGAAATAAACTATTAATAATTGAAATTAAATATTTTAAAACTCTAAATTTGATATTTAAAATTTCATATTACTTGAAAATGTTACAAAATAATAGTGAAGATGATCTAATAAAAAGAGTTTTCAACTAAATTATAAACTAAACTCTATAAAATAGAATAAATAAAATCATAATTTGTGGATATTCATATTTTGGGTCGGGTATAAATCGTTTTCTTATCGGATATTGTCTATTCGGATCGAAATTTTTCGGCTCAGAATTTCTTTGGGTCGGTTCTTTTTGGTACCGGTTTTTTCAAGTATATGAATTTTAGACCCAATAAAATATTAATAAACGTTCGATTCAGTTTCGAGTCGGGTATTTTTGGATTGATTCCTCTTCAGTTTCCTGGTCCGGATAAAATACCTAGATATGTCTTGCATACACATCCTTAGATCTAAACAAACATTTGATTAAATTAGGATAAATAAACATATATTCTTATATTTTTATAAATGATTGTATATCTATTTCAAATTACAGTTTTCATATAATAAAATCCCGCGCTTTAAAAGCGCGGGTCAAAATCTAGTTTTCATTATAACTCTCAAGTAAGTCGTGTCTTATTTGTATGAGACCAACCAACCCCCATGTTTTATTTGTATCAGCCTCGTCATAATTAATCAACATTCATAAAAAATGGTTAGCCGTTCTTGATGCAATTGATGCATCCTTTTAACTTTATGATTTTAAAACTTTTAATTTATGTAGATTAGGAATATACATAATCGTAGATTATACTACTATAATTAGAAGCAACCAATAAATATATTAGTTTTCGAGATAGGATCAATATACAAAGAATTAGTATTAAAATCATATATCATTTTGGTTAAATTAAATAAATGTGTGTTATAATAAAATATAAAAATACAAAATATGTTTCAATCAATGTTTTTAAACCTTATACAGACATTGAACCGAACTATTTTTGGTTACAGGGTTATTAGGGTGATCATTGGTGAGGTGTGGATCAATAGTTTAATTATATATATTTTCAGAATATCAATATATAACTAAATTAGGTGTTGTTAAAAGAAAAAGTAAAATAGAATAATATTTTTTTGACTGAAAAAAAAAGTTTGATTATATATAATAAGTTTTTAAAAATTATTTTATTTATTATTCCATTTTCCATTGAAATATAAAAAATAATTTAAAAGAATTTTATAATAAGTTGGAGTTACGACATATAATAAAAATACAATAAAACTAAAATAAATAAGTATTTATAAACAATTTTTTTTGGAAAAAATAATATTGAAACCCACGGGTTGGCGGGTCAAACGGGTTCAGTATAGTCCACAACCCAACCCTACATATCAGTCACCCATTTGCAACCGGTTAGCTTCAGATTGTAGCGTTAATGGATTGATCATGGCTGAGGCATGGGTCAATAATTTTAATTATATATCTATATAATTAAAAATCTGTTTTCAATATATCAGTATATAATTAAAATAGTTAAGTAATAATTGTAATATTAAAACTAGAAAATCATTTTTAATTATATAGTAAGGTTTTAAAATCTATTTTGTTTATTTTCCACTTCCCATAAAAATATAAACATAATTAAACCGGTTTTATAACACGTTAGAATTACGACATATAATAAAAATACAATAAAATTAAAATTAATAAATATTTAAATATCAAATTCAAACACTGAAATTAACATTTAGATTTTATAAATAAGAATTTAAGTTCTATTTGATTATATATCAGTCACCAATTAGTCAACCGGTTAGCTTCAGATTGTAGCATTTTTTCCAGGGTTTATAGAGTTTTTAAATTAATGGATATTTATTAAAATTCAAACAGGATTATATATCATATCACCACCAGATTTACTGGTTCAAGAGCAAATCTTGGTTGGTTTTATAAACATTGATTTAAATTCAAAAATGTTTTAAATAGGAATACTTCTTATAAATTATCAAAATATTTGTAACATGTTAATGATATTTTTCATCATAAAATAAAACACCTATCAAAATCTAGTAATAAATTGAATATCAATAGATTATTTGGATTTAAATTTTAATTAAAAAAATGATGACCGAAATTCGAAAAGATCCTAATTCACTGTCAAAACCATATCGTCAAAACCATATCGGTTCAACTGACTTACTAAAGCGGAGAATTCAGAATTTCAAACACATTCGTTTCAGAACATTGCTCGCATATAAAGAAGCGCAAAACAAATCCACCAATGCTGGGATGCATCTACAGGTAAGCAAAGAGGTAATAAAGGAACAAACTATAAACAATGCAGGTGAGTTATATTACTTAGATGGCATCTGATCTGATAGATAGCCTCATTCGACCATATTTATGTTGTCTTCTACATCAAGAAACTGCCTTAGGAGTTCAACTGTTTTACGGTAGAGGTTCATATCGATTCCATCCACATTTCTTCCAGTTCGAGCCTGCAAGATCGCCTAACGAAATGGAAGACATATTAATTTTCAGATCTGTTAAGCTACCAAAGACATTAATAGTACAGTTTTTGAGAGACTATGGGTTTGGTACACAAAGTTTAGCCTGTATTGGGTACATAATAGTACAGTTTTCTAACATAAATTAACAATACTTACTATTCCCATGATGTTCAATTTGAATGGAGAAGTTTCCAGCCTACCTAATGCTCGTAAATACAGAACTTTCATAGTATAATTACTTAAATTCTCTAAACTGAGACAGTGAAATTTGAGAGTCAAATACAAGATAACTAAACATAGTAAGCAACTCTCAGTTTGCATTCATGAAAGTCCAAAACCTTTATAGGAAAGCAAAGGTCTTTAAACAATGTTCATAATTTCAGTATTTGCCAAACCGGAAAACACATGGTGTAATGCAGACACTAACAAAGTTAAAAAGAAACCACATGAAAACTAACCTCATTATTGGGCTCAATGTGAAGATCTCCGATGAACTGGTAAACAGAGCCAACCCGGAAACTAATGTCTCTTAAGTGTTGAGTGTTGATTTTGAGACTCCTATCTCCATCTTCAATAACACCTATAGCTGTTTCAACTGAATATCCTTTCAGCCTGCAGGAAAAGAAAAACGACAAAACATCGTCTTTAATTAATACTACAATACAATAACAAAACCTTGCATTGGTACAATTTAATTCATAAAAAAACTTACAATCCTGTAACTCTGAGTGAACGAGCTTCCATGAAAAACGGAGAAGAAGGGTACAACTCTTGCAGAGTGATGGGAGCGCCGGATTCAATTTGAGAATTTGCCATCGATCTAGAGTGTCTTGTAACTTTTATTATCCAAATATATGAGTGTTTGAATTTGAATTCGCTCACAGAGGCAATTTTACAAATGATATCTCATGGATTTATTGGAGCGGCACTTTTTTTTTCATCGAACAAGTGGTGTGCATAAACAAAACAAAAAAAAAAAAAAGAGTGATAGACAAAGACGCTGATCGAGTACCTGGAATCCTCCTTCCGGGTTATTACAATGAAGCTTTGAAGTTACTATTGCTGTTCCTCGTACAATTAGAGAGACGATACGTGTATAGGGTTTTTGGAGGAGAGAAATAGGGGAAGGCAAAGACGAGTTGAAAACAGGTAAAGAACAAGGCACAATTCTCTCAAATAGTATTTTTAAGTTTTGTATATTTAACTAGACACTAGGTGTTTTAAAAGAATTTTAAAATATTTTTAATAGATAAATATAAATTATATTTAATTTTTTATTAATATTATAAATTTTATTTTTTCTTATCAATATTTTAATATAAATTTGATTTAAATGTACATTAATTAAGATAAAAAACAATTTTATTTATTTTGAATTATATTTAAGAATGTGCATGTATATATTTAAAATTATAATCTTAGGTAGATTTTTCTATCTATTTATTTTAGTTAAATATATTAAATAAATATGTAAAATTGCATAATTGTCAAAAATTAAAATTAAACAATATTTATAAAATATGTGGATATATATAAGAAACTAATAATTTTACGATTTAATTTGATTTATGATTAATATTTATAATTTTTTAAAAATATGTATATATTTTGAAATATTTTTAATTTAAATGATATTTCAAAATTTGAAATGCCATAATTGAATATATTTATTTTAATGATGATTTATGAGTTATTACCATATTTTAAAAAAATCCAAAAATATAAATCGACAATAAATGTAATATATTTGTTATTACCATATTTTAAAAATTTTACCAAAAATATAAATTAACATTAAATATAATTGTCCATGTCCTATTAATCTATAAGACATGTCATCAAATTTTAGTAGCCATGTCACAATTACTAATTTAGGTTTTAGGTGTTTTCCTGCACCATGTATAATGATGAATTTTTTAAAAGTTAAATTTTATATTTTAAAATGTAATTTATTAATATTATATATTTTATTATTTTGACCAATAATTAATATAAATATCATTAATTAAGCATAAAATTAAGAGAAAATATTTTTTTATTTTAAATTATATTTAAGAATATATATGTATATATATATAAAGTTAAAATCTTAGATTAAAAAAAAAATTATTTATTTCATTTGGTTAAATGCATTAAATCAAGGGCAATTGTCCAAAATAGCACACTTTCAAGTTTTTGTCACAAAAAGAGCACTAGAAGGAAAAAGTCACAAAAATAACATTCATTAATAGGTAAAATGTCTTTACTATCCTTGTTTTATAATTAATAAAAAATAAAAAAAAATCTCAGATCTTCACGATGGGGAAGACGACGAACTTGAATCCCATTTTTCTTCCATCAACTCCGGCGAAGAACATTCTCATCATCTCCAACGTCATCTCCGTCAAAGACGTCAGATTATAGTATCCTAAAAAACCTCAGAGATCATCGTCGACGACGACAAAATTCTCTCACAAATCGATCACGAGGTCATCTCCGTCGAAGACGCCGGAGACACTATCACGGTGAACCTCCACTGTCTCACTCTTGACAATCAAAAATCAAAACTGATAGATGTAAATTTTAGATGTTTCAGATTGAAATTAGAGATTTTGGTTGAAAAATGAAATTAGGGATTTTGATTGAAAATTTGGGATTTTTGTTAAGGAAAATCAAATTTGCAGCTAGCTACTGAGGTAACTATTGCTTTTCAATCACTTTAACATACGATTCGTATGTGTATAGTTCAAGTACTTGTGGCTAAAATTTGGTGATGATGATTTTGTTTAACAGTACGAGAAGGCTGCAGTGGAGATGAGCAGCCACGTCCCTCATGTGGTTCTTCCCAAGATTGATGCAAGCGAGGAAACAAACAAACAAACAAACATTCAGAGGTTCAGGGATTCCCAACTATCAAGATTTTCGGAAACAGAGGCAAAGCTGTTCAGAAATACAACAGACCTTGTGAAGCTGATGGTATTGTTACTTACTTGAAGAAACAAAGCGGACATGCTTCTGTTGAGATCAAGTCCAGTGATGATGCTGTTGAGGTTGTTGGTTATAAGAAGGTTGTTGTTGTAACTATCTCATAACAACTATGTTCCCATGATTTGATCATCTGTGTATGGTAGTAGTCAAGTAACAGGATTGTTCATTATTTTACTACTTTGTTTTTTTTTTTCGATTTCAGGAAGAGTTTTATAGTTTCAGGATAGCTTTCCAGAAAATATGATACTAACAAATTAGAAAAAAAAATGGCTTGGTTTGCAGGACAGTAACATGATTGTTCATTATTTTACTTGTTTGGCTTACGTATGTTAATATCTTTGGTAGGCTCGTGAATTTGCTTATGATATGATTAGTCTCTTGCTTGTGATTGTGCTTGTGCTTGTGAAACTATGCAGTGTTTTCAAATTTTCAGGAAGGATTTGTGTAGTTTCAGGAAAGCTTTCCAGAAAATTTGATGATAACAAATTTGATTTTTTTGTCTTGTATGATGTCTTCTTGATTGGTTTAAGCATGTTGATATCTTTGGTAGGCTTGTGAGTTTGCTTATGACATTGTTAGTCTCTTGCTTGTGCTTGTGCTTGTGAAACTGTGCAGTATTTTTAAAATTTCAGGAATAATTTTTGTAGTTTCAGGATAGCTTTCCAGAAAGTTTGATGATAACAAATTTGATTTTTTGTTTTGTTTGATGTCTTCTTGATTGGTTTAAGCATGTTGATATCTTTAGTAGGCTCGTGAATTTTCTTATGACATTGTTAGTCTCTTCCTTGTGCTTGAGCTTGCGAAACTGTGCAGTGTTTTGCCACATTGTTAGACATAACATAAACACAATGTGAGATTCTTGAAAATAGTCTAGATAGCAAGTAAAATATTTAGGAAAGGTTTCCTGAAATTTTAATATTTAATTAAAAACCAAAATGTTAGGATAGCGAGTAAACTAATTAGGAAGGGCTTCCTGAAAATTTATTTTTAACTGAAAATAAAAATGTTAGGATACTAAACAAAATATTCAGGAAGGACTTCCTGAAAACTATGTACATGTTGTTTTTCATACACGATATGTCTAACTACTATGTTGGTTAGTAAAATCATCCTGAATAAAATGTAAGGAGACATGAAACGATGTACTTTCTCTTTATAAGTAATAGCTTATGCAATATATGTTCTGGAAACCAATGCTAAATATGTTACTGGCTATCCCAAATGCAATATATCCTACCAAATTGAATAATTTTGTTTTCCAGAATTAGATAAATTCATATGATTCTTACAAGGACAAATGTTAGGATATAAAGTAAAATATTTAAGAATGGTTTCTTAAAAATTTAAAACTTAATTTAAAAGGAAAAAATGTTAGAATAGCAAGTTAAAATGTTTATATTAACAAAACTTTCATATTTATCATATTTAAGATGGCAAGTTACATATTAAGGAAGGGTGTCCTGAAAATTTAACATTTAACTTAAAAAATGTTAAGATATCAAGTAAAATATTGCCTTAAGCTTAGCTTTCCTAAGTGACATATTATTATGATTTCTTCTTTAATTTCTATTTTATATCTCTATTTACATATTCATTATGCCTTAAGTTTGTTTGTATCTATTGAATGTGTTTAGGAAATGTTGCTTATGGCATTGTTAGTCTCTTTTTGCTTGTGCTTGTGAAACTTTGTAGTGTTTAGAAAAAAATCAAGAAAGATTTGTGTTATTTCAGGAAAGCCTTCCAGAAAATCAGATGGTAACAAAATTGAAAAATTGTTTGTAAGGTGTCTTGTTCTCCTTAAGCATGTTGATATCTTTGGTAGGCTCGTGAATTTTCTTATGACATTGTTAGTCTCATGTTGCTTGTGCTTGTGAAAATGTGTCGAGTTTTAAAAATTTCAGGAAATATTTGTGTAGTTTCAGGAAAGCCTTCCAGAAAATAATTATCAAGACAATCTTAGAATAATTCCTGTTCAGGATAGCTATCCTAAATTTGAAAAAGTCTTCCAAAACCGGCAAAGAAAAAAATCAAATACAGCATAACACGTAAAACTTAATAATTACTAAGCTAAAGCTTAACTGAGTCTTTAGATCGATGTCTATTCAAGTCTTGGGAATGATATGCTACAAAAAGCCTAACCATTCAAGTATGCGAAGAGAGATTTGTATCTTTGAGCAAGACCAAATATCCCAAAAGTGCCTCCAGTGTGAAGCATCACTACAATGCTCGAAATATCGTCCTCATGCACAAGCTCAGTTGCTCTCTCCCAAGCAGCTAAAGTATACATCAGATCCACTAAAACACTTGTCTCTTGCGCAACCTTCAGACACATCTTCACTTCTCCTTCCAAGACCTTCCCAAATCTGCAAGAACAAAAGGAAGAAGATATAACTCGAAAATTCACTTTTAGTATTATCTTTAACAGAGAAAAGAATCATACTTTCTTGGGCGTTGACGTTCTACCCATCTGATCGTAGTATCCAAGCTGCTGCAAACAGTGGAGGGAAGAAACTGCCTCGTAAACTCATCAAACAAGCGATCTTCATGTCTCTTGTAGTTATCGAGTGTATCAGGTAACATCACTGCATTGATCTCCCATGGAAGCCTGAGAAGAAAGTGCACATGAGCGGGGGAAAAAACAGACACAAATAAGTCTTGTGGAAAAAAGTCTTAACCCTAAAGATATAGCTCTAACTCCTAAACTCACAGCAGTTGTTCCCATACCAGCATCAACTACAAACTTGACACGACTCTTCTTCCCAATTAAATGATCTTGTTCAATTAAACAATATGTCAAACACTTTGTGTGCAATATTCTTTAATTCAACACCTGTCAAAAAACGAGACCCTTCCCCTATAGATAATCTATCATCATGATGAATCACAACATCAATTTCAGGATCAATAGATTTTATTTCTCTATAGCTAAACATTATATCAATCATCGTTATGTTAATTTGTAAACAACATAACCAATCTAATTGAAAACTTTCCAAAATGAGTTGAAAAGAAATTTTAAAAATATACTCAACCAAAGAGGACTATGGATATGATATACCTTGATGATTATCAGAATAAGATACAACAAATCTTAGAGAGATCGTCGACGTTGGAGCTGAGGAAGATCATCGACGACAGACCGTCGATGGCGGAGATGAGGGAGATCATCAACGACTAGCTAAGAGAGACCACCGTAAATGACTTTTGACGGAGCTGAAAGAGATTATCGCAAAGCTAATGAACGACGATAGCATGTTGATCTAGGCGACGACGAAGGCGAGTGTTACCGGAGCCGATGAAAATGAGATGAAGGTGAAGAAGACAACGATGATTGAATAACATCGATTCAAACTTTTTTGGTTTTTTAATTAATTGGAAAACTGATGAAAAGGATTAAAGGGTAATTGATCCATTTAATGAAACCTATTTTTGTGACTTTGAGACTTGGGTGCTAGTTTGGGAACAAAAACTTGATGGGAGAATTACCAATTGTGACTCAAAACTTGGAGTCAAACCCAAAAGAGTACCCCAACTTGGGTCAAAGGCAAAAGTAACTTAAAAGGCTATTGAAATTACAACTATCTCCTTGTGAACAAACAAAAAAACGGATTTTTTTTTACGTTTCTACCCCTCGCAAGTCGTCTGTAAACAGACGACTTGAAAATAAGTCGTCCAGACGACTTTAAGTTAAGTCGTCTGGACAGTTATTCTTAAACATAATTTAAAAATTTTGTAAAAAATATTTTGATAAGTGAAAAATTGGAATTATGTAATTAACATATGTCTTAAGAGATATAAATTAATATATAACAAATTTCAATTGTTTTCAGCCCAGATGAGTGAAAGTAGTGAGTCATGATATTCTTTAGTTTATGTTTCATCAACATATGTTGTAGTATTGTATGTGTTCTTAGGGTTAGATTTTGGAAAGCATTAAAACCGTTTTTGAAAATTTTTAAAATTACCTAGGCGTGTTCGTTTCTGTGTATAGTAAACACTATTGAAGTATAATTTGATTTTATAACGTGGTTAGTAAGTTAATTTAGTCATTTTAGTTTAGGGGTTCATTTTAGGGTATTGGACGACTTAATATTTAGTCTTCTGTTCCCAGACGACTAAATATTAGGTCGTCTGATGTACATTATCAGCCAGAATAAGTCGTCTAAACCGGACCAAACCTTAAAGTTTACCAATGTACTTTTAAAGCTAACCGGATTATTTACCCAATATATAAGGTGATTTTTTTTTTTTTTTTTCATTTTCCGCGAACAGAAACCCTAACAGTTCTCTCTCACCGGCGATATCAAAGGCGATTCGAATTCCCACTATTTCCGAACAACCATCGTTCTCAACGTCGGCTATCTATCTCACTTCATTCTCACCGTTGTCGCCGCAGCTTCTTCTAACCCTAGCGCCGCCGATTCCTCTAAACCCTAGCGCCCCCGCTTCCACTATTTCCGAACAAACCGTCGCCCTCGCCACCGTGCTCACCAACGTTCTCACCGCCGCTTACTCTAAACACTAGCTAGCACCGCCGTTTCTTCTAAACCCTAGCGCCGCCGCTTCTTCTAAACCCTAGCGCCGCCGCTTCTTCTCTGTAAACCGTAGCGCCGTTTCTCTGTAAACCCTAACGCCGGTAAGTCATCAAACTCGTGGAAAAGATGAACATAAAACGTTGTCTCTTTCAATTTACTCATTCTCACCGTTTCACGTTTATTTTTTCAGATCTATAACCACAATGACGAGTACTCGAACTCCTTCTGCGACTAATCAGGTCCGCTTGAAATTTTTCTACTGGAAGACTTGTAAGTAAGTCGTCTGGAAAGTCTTCAACCTGGACGACTTAGTACGTCCATTTGGAAGACTTTCCAGACGACTTAAATATAAGTCGTCAACTAAGTCGTCCAGTTGGACGACTTTCTAGACGACTTATATTTAAGTCGTCTACTAAGTCGTCTGGAGTAACAATTAAGGCGTGATTGATTTAGCTTGTGTTCTGACTTCTATTGTTGTCTTTGATTATTTTGCAGACAAAAAGGATGGATATTCCAGAACTCCCCCGTAGGTTATACACATTAGGGGAAGAGCCAGAACCCCACAATAGCATTTCGTATCATACGGATAACACGAAGTTGCATACTGCTCTTAGGGAAGCTCTCACTGATGCTGAATTTGAAGAGCTCAAGGAGTCGAGATTGGGAGTTTTCATCAAGTTCAAGGAGCAGGGATTTGGTTGGGCTTCAAGGCTGGTTCACCACTTGCTCGGTTTAAAGCTGGACATTAAGAAGAAGTACGAGATGTGGTGTCTCGTTGGTCCAGAACCTGCGAGGTTTTCACTGTTAGAGTTTGAAAACATCACTGGTCTAAACTGCGACTACATCGAGGACCTTGAGACACCAGAATGTGAAGTTACCCCACAGATGGTTTCTTTCTGGGAGATGATGGGAGTTCATCGGGAAGCTGGGCCAAGTACTGATCAGATAATAGCAGCACTGAAGAGATGCGGGGATTGGTCCAGGGAAGATCGCAAGCGACTCGCGTACCTTTCCATCTTCACTGGATTCATTGAAGGGAAAAAGTTCTCAAGCGCTACACGAGCTACTCTCGCAAGGCTAGTGATGGATTTAGAAAGGTTTGAGAATTATCCATGGGGGAGAGTCGCGTTTAAGGTGCTGATGGACTCTTTGTGGAACAAAGATATTACTGGCTGTTACACCGTGGATGGCTTTATACAAGTTCTTCAGGTCTGGGCGTACGAAGCTATTCCGGGATTGGGTGCTAGTATTGGTCTACCCAGAGCAAACAGTCCGTCTCCACCGATTCTGGCTTACGACGGCAGCAGAGGCCGCAGATTCATGAAAGCTGCTATCTTGAGTCAGGTACCTTTCCATCTTCACTTAATTAAGTCGTCCGGAAGGTCTTCCAGCTGGACGACTTAGTAGACGACTTATTATAAGTCGTCTGGAAGGTCTTCCAGCTGGACGACTTAGTAGACGACTTATTATAAGTCGTCTGGAAGGTCTTCCAGCTGGACGACTTAGTAGACGACTTATTATAAGTCGTCTGGAAGGTCTTCCAGCTGGACGACTTAGTAGACGACTTATTATAAGTCGTCTGGAAGGTCGTCCAGCTGGACGACTTAGTAGACGACTTATAATAAGTCGTCTGGAAGGTCGTCCAGCTGGACGACTTAGTTGACGACTTATAATTAAGTCGTCTATTTAGTATTTTGTTTCAAATATCTAACTCGATTCTTCTTCTATTTACTGCAGACCCGCGTGATCAACTTTGTTGAGAAGGACATTAGTGAAATGTGGCCAAAATGGGACTCTGAGGTTGATGACGTGCCCGCGGAGAACATCATTAAAGTGATGTATAGATACACAAATCAATTTGTATATTTGTATAGATTTTTTAACTTGTATAGATTTTTTAACTTGTATAGATACACAAATCAATTTGTATATTTGAACTATTTGTATACACAAATCTATTTGTATATTTGAACTATTTGTTTACACAAATCTATTTGTATGTTTGTGGGCATGTATGATTTATTTGATTTTCTAACTTGTATAGATTTTCTAACTTACAAATAAGTCGTCTGGAAGGTTTTCCAGCTGGACGACTTACAAATAAGTCGTCTGGAAGGTTTTCCAGCTGGACGACTTACAAATAAGTCGTCTGGAAGGTTTTCCAGCTGGACGACTTACAAATAAGTCGTCTGGAAGGTTTTCCAGCTGGACGACTTACAAATAAGGTCGTCTAAAAAAAATAAGGTAGTCTAAAAATAAAATACACTGGACGACTTACAAATAAGGTCGTCTAAAAAAAATAAGGTAGTCTAAAAATAAAATACACTGGACGACTTCGTAAAAGGTCGTCTAAAAAAAAATACACTTGAAGGGATAGTAGAAGGTAGTCTAAACACTGGACGACTTAAATACACTGGACGACTTAAATACACTGGACGACTTCGTAAAAGGTCGTCTAAAAAAATACACTTGAAGGGATAGTAGAAGGTAGTCTAATACACTGGACGACTTCGTAGAAGGTAGACGAAACACTGGACGACTTAGAAATTAGTCGTCTGGACGGGTAATCAAGACTGGACGACTTATATTTAGGTCGTCTGGACAACTAGTCAACTGGTTGTGTACATTGTGGTTTCGTATGGCCAGTTTCCTTGCAGTTTGAGCATCTCCGTGCCCTGTGTTTCTTCCTGGGTTTGTGTCCCCTCATCCTAGATAGCTCCAACCAAGATTGCCATCTTGATTTCTTCTGTCTCCCCGGACCACGCTTTACGTTTGGAGGAAAGCATTCTCGTTCCTCAATATGTTGTGACACGATAGGATATATATTCTCTGAGTATCCTGCATACAGATGATTCTTTGAGTAAAGTGGACATACAAGTGTGTCGATATGCACACCAGCATGTGTTCCAGCTGCTATAGCATGAGAGCAAGGTATTTTCTCCACTCCATAGACACCACAACCACACTTTACATGTTCCAAATCAACCGCACAGTCCATTTTGCCACCTTTGACAAAGAAACGCCATCCATCAATTGGTTCGACCGTCATCGTATCCGCTATCTCTGATCGAACAGCAAGCAAGTATTCAACACCCCGGCTATGTACAGTTGGGAGACTCAAAGCATCTTGTCTCCTTTTCCAATACCATTTTCCTAACTTCTGCCTTATGAACTCCAGCAGGAACGGAATCGGAAATCCTCTTGCTCGCTTCAGTGCGGAATTAATAGATTCAGCGATGTTGCTTGTTTTTATGTTGAACCTGTTCCCCTTACAATAAACCCTTGACCATAGCTTGGCGTCGGCCTTCTCCAAATACGTTGCAAGTTCCGGGTTTGCACTCCGTATCTCAGCCATGTACCGGTTAAAATCGTGAACCGTGTGCGCATAAGCAGCCCCTTTCACCAAGTACATGAGATGTTTCCCTTTAAACTTTTTGACAATGTTATCTTGAAGGTGATAATAACATATTCCTCGGGTTGCCCAAGGAAACACCTTCTCACACGCACTTTTAATGGCCGCGTGCCGGTCAGAGACTATCACCAGAGGCTTGTCATGAGATATACAACTAGCCAATTTTGTGAAAAACCATTCCCAAGAAGGTTCATCTTCAGCATCCACGATCCCAAAAGCCAATGGGAATATCTGAAAATTGCCATCTTGTGCGGCTGCAACTAACATAACACCTCCATACTTTCCACTTAGGTGAGTTCCATCCACCACAATGACCCTTCTCTGATACTTAAAACCTTTGATAGAAGCTCCAAAAGAGAGAAATAGATACTTAAATCTTTTCTCAGAATCAAGTTCTATAGCCGTGATAGAATCAGGATTTGCAATGGAGATTTGCTCGAGATATGAAGGCAGACGCGAATACCCTTCTTCTGCTGATCCTCTCACCAATTTCTGTGCATATAACAGTGCTCTGTATGAAGTGGTGTAATCAAGCGTCATGCCAAACATGTTCTTCATTGCATCAGTGATATGCTGTGGAGTTATCCCATCAATGATCCCAACACGATCAATGAAAAGACTACCAACATACTTTGGAGTACAGTGTCTCCGCTGAGCGATTCGGTCTCCAATTGAGCATAAATGTTTTTCCACATACTTTGTTACCCAAAACGTGTTTGACCCATGTTTCACACTCGCTCTGATCTTCCATCCACAACCGCTAACCCGACATATTGCCACAAGGAGAGTTTTTGTTGATTTGTATATTCTGAAAGAAAACCTACCCCTCACTGCTGTCAACCGCAGCTCTGAAAGCAGTGCATCCTTGCTAACAAAACTCTGGTTGACATAGATGCTGGTACAATCCGATTTTCCTCCTTCAATAGCATTTGTCTTAGCATATGTCTTTTCAATTTCTTCAAAACAAATATTATCATCATCTTCCTCGTCCTCATCTAGAACCTTTCCATAAAGACTGTAATCCCCACCATTCTGATCCGTTTCACCAACAATAGTGTTATCAGCATCCTCCTCCCCATTTTCCTCCTCCCCATTTTCCTCCTCCCCATCTTGATTTTCATCTTCAACAGACTCATTATCACCAACATCTTCAAAACATTCATCAGCCTCATCATTATCACCAACATCTTCTTCCCATTCACCAGCTTCATCATTATCACCAACATCTTCTTCCCATTCACCAGCTTCATCATTATCACCAGCTTCTTCTCTTTTCTCTGAAACCGTTTCCACCTTGCTGCGGCTTGATACACAAAGACATACTCTATGCGTTTTGAGTATCTCGAGCAAGTTTCGAACTTGTCTATCACTTGTAACATGAATGGGAGGACTGCTTGGAGTCATCATCATTTCTGCTGGTAATGAGTAGCTAATCTCCACAGTCACTGATCTCATGTCCAGGTTATAATCTTCTTGAGCCATTGCAACAAGTTCAGCATGTGTTGAATCTTCATTCAATAAAAACAATCTTGCTCCTTTGAGATCATCAACCACAAAATCCCAACGGAAATCTCTCAACAACCATTCTCCATACACTGCATGTAACTTAAAAATCATCTGCAAATATTCAAAATAAAACACATTAGTAAACATAGAGAAAATGAAGAAGTTCAACAAACATTATCGCAGACGACTTAGATTTAAGTCGTCCAGAAGACTTAAAGGTAAGTCGTCTAAAGAGGTCACTTTTGCAATTGAAAATTAAAAGGGACGACTTAATTCTAAGTCGTCCGGCTTTGTTTGTTAAAAAAAAAAATTCAGACGACTTATATATAAGTCGTCTACGAAAAACGGGCTAGTTTTGCATTTGACCGAATCGTGTCAGATCTTTGACTATTTCTGGACGACTTATAAATCAGTCGTCTCTGGAAAGTAAAAATTTCAATATTTTATTCAAACTAGACGACTTACACGTAAGTCGTCCCAGGTTAGTTTTGTAATTGAAAAATAAAACTTGAAATTTAACTTTCTCCAGACGACTTAACTAAAAGTCGTCCAGCTAGACGACTTAATTTAAGGTCGTCCGGGATAAGCAAGGTTTGGACGACTTAATTGGGAAAAATTCTGGACGACTTTGCTTTCCCCGGACGACTTTAAATTAAGTCTTCTGACGGGACGACTTTATATTATGTCGTCTGGTAAAAATTAAATTATGAAGTTTTATTTTTCAACTACAAAACTAACCTAAGACGACTTACACGTAAGTCGTCTAGTTTAATAAAATATTGAAATTTTAACTTTCCGAGAGACGACTGAATTATAAGTCGTCCAGAAATAGTCAAAGATCTGACACGATTCGGTCAAATGCAAAACTAGCCTGTTTCTCGTAGACGACTTATATATAAGTCGTCTGGACTGTTTTTTTTCACCAAACAAAGCTGGACGACTTAGTTTAAGTCGTCCGTTTGACCAGAAGACTCATCAGTAAGTCTTCTACATACAGATGACTTACTTGTAAGTCTTCTACGCGAACAGATTTTGAAAAAAATTCAAATTCGTACCTTCAACTAGGTGAGATGACTTTGTTTGCACACAGGGTCTTCTCCAACCACCCAGAACCTCAAACGAAAGCAACCGTAAGTCAAAACGAAAGAAATATGGCTCCAAACAATTTTGAATCAAAAGCTTCAGTTTTTTGGATGAATATGGAGAGAAAGTGAAAGAAATGTTGTTTTTAGTTCATAACAATTGAAACAGAGAGAGTGTAAAGAGATTTACGTGCATTAAAGGGCATTAAAAGCTCCAAACAGTTCGTACAAGGTTGTTCCCACTATTCATGGCAGTGGCAATATTGTAAATACTTGAAGAAAATGAGGTTGAGACAGTAAAGAAGCCATTTTCGAAAAAAAAAAAAAAAAAGGGTTAATGGCATTTTCGTAGATAAAATGCAGATGTGGGGTTAAAAACTCAAAAAAAAATGAGTCAAAAGAAAAGGTTAGTTTTCTGTTTGAATTCAAGTTTTGAGTCACTTTTGCAATAAGCCCAAACTTGATTTGGTGCTATCTTGGTCATTTTCTCTTAAATCAACTTGTACAAAATTACTATCATATAAAATTGTATAGTTATCAAAAATTAAAACTAAATAATATTTATATAATTTTTAAATATCTAAAAGAAACTAATGATATTACGATTTAATTTATTTTAAAATTCATAAAATTTAGAAAAGTTTAGATAATAAAATTTTTATAATTATAAAAGTAAAATTATATAATATTTCGAAATTCAAAATGTCTTTTTTGAATATATTTATTTTAGTGATGATTTATGAGTTATTACCATATTCTACAAAGTTTACCAAAAATATAAATCGATATTAAATGTAAAATATGAGTTATTGATATATTCTAAAAAGATTTCCAAAAATATATATCAACATTAATTGTAATTGTCCATGTCATATTTAACCATATGACATGTCATCAATCTTAATAGCCACGTCACATTTTTTTTTGTGAAAACGATTGTAAAGAAGACATGTGGCAAATCACTTCTCAAATATAGACTAGGGGATGGGTCTGTAATTCAGGAATTTTTTTGATCTTTTAACTTGATAAAAAAATTAAAAATAGTTTTCAATAAAAATTTAAAAATAAAAAATATTTTACTATAGTTTTAGGTTTTTTTTTCTTACCAAATTTGCTTTGGAATTAAGACTTTGTTTTCCCTTTGATCAAAAAAAATTAAGACTTTGTTTTCCAGATAAGTTCTGGCTAATATTTGTATTTTATTATAAGTAACCCAAAATAAAAGTTTGAATGAAATAAAAATAAATTGAAAGTTAAACAAGGTCAATGAGTCAATATGACAATATCATACAATTTATTATGTACTAATTCAATGTATATATTAACTTAATATATGTTATCATAGCTGATGAAGAAGCAATAGCAGTATGTTGTAGAAGCAGTATGTTGCAAAAGCTGTATGCTCTTATTAAAATTTTTTTAAAAATGATTCGTATAACTTTTAAAAAGTTAGTATATAATATATTTATTTTAAAATAATATATATTAAACTATAACATATTTTAATATATATTATAATATAATATTTTTATTTTTAAAAATAATGAATCTTAATTAATAACATAAATTAAATTAAATTCTAAATGTGAAATATTATTATTTAAAAATAAATCTAAAATTTATTTAAAATATAGTCTATTTTGGATATAAAATAATTTTAAATATTACTAAATATATAAATAAAACATAAAATTATTTTTGGATATATAATGATTTGAATATTATTAAATAAAATAAATAAATTACCATTATATATATATATTTATATATATGAATATATAAAAGAGATATAATTAATTTATTTTATTTAATAATTTCAAAAATTATGTTTATATCGAAATATATATATTTTTAAGTAATATTCCGCATTTAAAATATAATATAATTTATATAATTAAATTATATTTTAAATGTGAAATATTATTTTTAAAAAAAGTATTTATATTGTAAATTTATTTTAGAAATCAAAATTTCATTTTATGGATATAAAAATAAATTTATAATATTATTAAATCAAATAAATGAACTAATTATATATTTTTCTTAAATTTATAAATTGTAAATGCAAATACTCTTCCAAAAACTTCATATGAAAGCATTTACCCCAGAGCATTTGAAGAGCATTAGCATTTGGTAAATGCTTTTCTAAATGCTTTTATAACAAATATTGATTGGATAATAGAAAGCATAATACTAATGCTAATGCTCTACCAGTCAAGACCATAGTGATTAGCCGGTGATCTTTGTTGCTAGCAGTTCCTTGTGATTTCTCGTGGATCAAGTCAATATTATCTGAACAGTTATGTAAGATCCTTGACGACAGGATATGTTCTTCATCTGCAACCTACCACTCTGTTTCTGTTTTTTTCTCTGAAAACAGATTCAACCTTGATATTTTCGTATGGGTTATAGTTTCAATCTAAGTCTACTCATATGGCAGATATTAAAGTAATAGGAATCTTATACAAGGATGATGATGAGCCGATTCAGTTAGATGATCAAGATGATTCTCATGTGAAAGGAGTACTGTGTGTTCATTATCGGCAAGATCCTAAATCCCAAGAAAGAAAATGTTGAAAACCTGATCCAAACAATGACAAATCAGTAGAGAATGCAGGATCAAATCACAGCTAATGATTTTGGGAATGTGAGGTTCTTGTTCAACTTTACTTCAGAAAGATGATCTCAACTCTGTCCTTCTTAAGGGCCCTTTTCACTACTATTATTATATGTTTGTTCCAGTAAGATAAGAGCCAATTGTATATGATGATTACCCTTGCATCATCCCCTTTTGGGTGCAGTTGATTGGTGTCCCTCTACACTTGTGGATAGTTTACAATTTGAAAAGTACATGAGGGAGACTAGGCCATGTTGACACGTTTAAACTCTCAGAAGGATATATACTTATTGATGTTGATTCTTGGCTGCCAGTTAAATTCAAAATAAAAGTTAAATGTCCTGAAGGTGAAGAGGTTACGTTTCAGATCAAATATGATATGCTATTCAAGAATTGCTCAACTTGTGGTTCACTTTCACATGAGAATGGTTATTGTCCTTCGATGGATACTAACTCTAGGAGCCAACAGCCAACGGAGCGAACTGGTGTCTTTGCCCGAATTCAGCTACCTTAAGACCAGACTACCCATCGGCCTTTGCTGAGGAAACAATGGAAAATTAATCATCAATCTTGGCCATCTCATGTGCCAAGAACAACACATGCTGATAGGAGCAGACATCATGATGATGAGGCTTATCCGTCACGTATTGGAGGAATATCAGTCGCCAATCTCACTCAAATAAGATTATCAGAGGCCAAGATGAGAAAACAAGGAACTATCGGCAGTGGGTCCCGGTTCGCTCAGGGCCTTATGATTGTAAGCCTGAACTCACATGACTTGAAAATAATATGAATGATAAGACAAAAAGATTAGTTTACAAAAAAAAAGATAAGCCAAAAAGATGGAGAGAGATAATGCAGCTCTGGAATCAAGTTCTCTTGTTATAAAGTTCCTTAGTAACAATAAAGCCGTTTTATTAAAATTATTTGATGTTAAATAATTATTTATTCATTATTTCTCAATATTAATATATTTTCATAATAACAGTTTAATTAAAAGTTAAATTTCTGGGATTTAAATTCTCTTCCCTTGTCAATCAAAGCTTTTGGTGGTAGAGAAGGGTGAGAACAAGATAAATTTTTGGTGAACTCGAGTTAAATGCAAGAAATTCGAGAATAAAAGAATTAAGGGATTTAGGGTTCATGAGTCGGGGAAATGAGTCGGGGAAAGGACTATGAAAGGAGGATTACTAGAATAAAATATAATTTTTTAAATTACTAGATTGTTTTTTATGCCCATAATGTTTTTATTTCATTTGTTAACAAAAAACCATAATTACAAAAATGCCACTATTTTTTTCATCTTTATTTAAAAATGTTTTTTAATAAGTTACCTTCCCTAATATATTTTTAACTTTTATTCTTAATTTAATTCATCTAATAGATGGAGTATTTTGGACTTTTTATGACATTTTTTTCCTTCCTGATTTTTGTGTATTACTCTAGTCAATACGCAAGAAATGTGTGTTATTATAGGTAATTTCTAAAATAAAACTAATAAAATGACGATGAAGCTTGATTTTTTGACCAAACACATATACCGATCACGGTGACAATAATAATAATATATTTTTAATGTCCAAACGAAAATATATATCAAACATGTCTTTGATTTTTGTATGACCAATCACGAAACATCCTCATTTTTATTATTGTTAATTAAATAGTTCAAGACGAGTTGAAAACAGGTAAAGAAATAACCTAACGAAAATGTGTCTGTATTTCAGGGATTTTGTTTGATGTTTTAACTTGATAAAAAATTAAAAATAGTTGTCAAAAAAAATTAAAAATAAAACATATTTTACTATAGTTTTAGTTTTTTTTCTTACCAAATTTACTTTAGAATTAAGAATTTGTTTTCCCAGATACGTTTGGGCTAATATTTGTATTTTTAGTATAAGTATATATGGTATAAAGATGAATTGTTATTAACTTTATACTTATGACTAGAAATAATATTCATTTTCAAAAAATTTAAATTCAATCTAACCCGAAGTAAAAGTTAGAATGAAATAAAAAAAATTAAAAGTTAAATAAAGTCAGTGGGTCAGTGACAATATTGTACAATTTATTATGTACTAGTTCAGTGTATATATTAACTTAATATATGTTATTTTTTTCTAATTGAAATTTCTTTTGAAATTCCGATCCTTTTCTAATCAATATGTTCCTTAACATAGTGATTAGCCAGTGATCTTTGTTTCCCGCAGTTCCTTGTGTATCGGTTTCTTCCTTCAACTCTCAATGCTCCTTGTGTTCTTCTCGTGGATCAAGTCAGTATTATCTGAACAATTATGTAAGATCCTTGACGACACAATATGTTCTTCATCTGCAACCTACCACTATGTTTCTGTTTCTCTTTGAAAACAGATTCAACCTTGATACTTCCGTATGGGGTTGTAGTTACAATCTAAGTCTACCCATATGGCAGATATTAAAGTGAATCTTATACAAGGATGATGAGGAGCCGATTCAGTTAGATGATCAAGATGATTCTCATGTGAAAGGAGTATTGTATGTTCATTATCGGCAAAATCCTAAATCCTAAGAAACAAAATGTTGAAAACCTGATCCAACAATGCCAAATCAGTAGAGAATGCAGGATCAAATCACAGCTAATGATTTTGGGAATGTGAGGTTCTTATTCAACTTTACTTCAGAAAGATGATCTCAACTCTGTCCTTTGTAAGGGCCCTTTTCACTACAGCTATTGTATGTTTGTTTGGGTAAGATAGGAGCCAATTATATATGATGATTACCCTTGCATCATCCTCTTTTGGTTGCAGTTGATTGGTATCCCTCTTCACTTGTGGATGGTTTACAATTTGAAAAGTACATGAGGGAGACTAGGCCATGTTGACACGTTTGACCTCAGAGGGACGTATACTTATTGATTTGGACTCTTGGCTGCCAGTTAAATTCAAAATAAAAGTTAAATGTCCTGAAGGTGAAGAGGTTAAGTTTCAGATCAAATATGATATGCTATTCAAGAATTGCTCAACTTGTGGTTCGCTTTCACATGAGAATGGTTATTGTCCTTCGATTGTCCTTCGATGGATACTAACTCGAGCCAACAGCCAACTGAGCAAACTGGTGTCTTTGCCGAGTTCAGCTACCTTAAGATCAGACTACCCATCAGCCAAGATTTAACTCAATCATATTAATTAGTAACTTTAAAAAAAATATGTAACGCCCCGACCGCCCACGGCTAATGGGCCATCCACGCCCGCTCTCTCGGCATGTGGTCCCCATCCCATCCGACGGTCGGTCGTTAATTTTTCAAGGCTCGAAATCATTGTTTACTAACCCTGCAATCACCACCCGACCTTTCCCCGTATTTTGGCCTCACTCGCACGCTATCGCGAATCACTTCCCGATAGGTCACCCATCCTTCCACTACTTCAGCTCAAGCACGCTTAACTATGGAGTTCTTTCAGGAT
Source organism: Raphanus sativus (assembly GCF_000801105.2). Classification (NCBI taxonomy): domain Eukaryota; kingdom Viridiplantae; phylum Streptophyta; class Magnoliopsida; order Brassicales; family Brassicaceae; genus Raphanus; species Raphanus sativus. The sequence goes on along the minus strand of NC_079516.1, from coordinate 11,255,641 downwards.
GTGCTCCGGAAAAGGTAAGTCAACTTTGGTGACATAGGTAACCAAATCAATTCTCTTAAGCCTTTTCACATATCAACTCGGGATGTTACAGTTCACCCCTCTCAAAGAACGCAACGCCTTCGTTGCGCCCCACGACAGGTCTCAAGACGCCTCTCAGGTCAGAACTGAGACGGCTAACCAGCTCTGATACCACTTGTAACGCCTCGACCGCCCACGGCTAATGGACCACCCACGCCCGCTCTCTCGGCCCGTGAGCCCCATCCCATCCGACGGTCGGTCGTTAATTTTTCAAGGCTCGAAATCATTGTTTACTGACCCTGCAATCACCACCCGACCCTTCCCCGTGCTTTGGCCTCACTCGCACGCTATCGCGAATCACTTCCCGATAGGTCACCCATCCTTCCACTATTCCAGCTCAAGCACGCTTAACTCTGGAGTTCTTTCAGGATGTGCTCCGGAAAAGATAAGTCACTTTGGTGACATAGGTAGCCAAATCAATTATCTTAAGCCTTTTCACATATCACAACTCGGGATGTTACAAAATATTTATATAATAAGATATATTTTATTTAGTACTCCGTATATCTTCGCTGCTAAGAAAATACCCAATTACTCTTATCAATTATTAAGAAATACTAGATCATCACCCGCTCGACCGAGCGGGAGTCAATTTTTTTTTTATCTTTATTTTTACTAAATGTTATACATGATCGCAATGTGTATTAATATAAAATTTTGATAAATAACAATGTGTACTAATGTGTTTAATTACTAAATTTGATTTTTAAAATTTATGATAACATAAAGTAATTTTTCTATATTATTTTAAATATATAGTGCTATATAGTTTGTATTTTCAACATTTATCATATAAACTTACATTGGGATATTATTTATATGAAAATATGTATAACATAATATATTTATATATTATATAAACATATGCACACCCGCACGGGTTTTATTTTTAAAATGTATTCTATATTATTTAGTTTTATGTAGTATCGAGTTTGTATATTCAATTTTGTGTTTAAAGAACAATATCAAAACTGTCTTTCGTATGTAAAAATAACATTTTGCAATCGCGAGTTGTGTCTTTTTATTGTAACACAAAATTTTATATAAAACTTATGTTTTTTTGTACATTACGAAATTTAATTTTTTAAAATAATTATTACGTAATTTATGTAAAACTTGTGTAATGGTTCAAAGCATTTTTGATATATATTATATTTCAGTTTGGTTTGTTTTTAGTATTACTGTATAAATATAATACTATACAATATTACTATATTCTATACAATATATGAAGCTATGTGTTATTTGTTTTAGAAAGTAGATTAGGCCCAACATAGTTATAAGAATAGTCATATCTTTATGTATGTGTCTATGACTTATCTACCTAATGTTATTCGTACTAATAAAATTAATATGGCCAATGAAAGTATACTGATCAATTTAAAATGAATTGTATAGGGTAATTATAGAACGGTTAATATTTTTAGTATTCTTAGTATATATCTTATTTAAATCGACATGTAATAAATGTAAAAATCATATATGGAATATGGACAAAAAGAAGAACTGTATTTAAGGAAATACATCAATGCAAAGTTAGAATATGATACGTATTATATATAAAGAATGAAACATTTAATTTAAATATATGAGGTCCATTTTTAAAAATCCACTTAGAAGAAGTTGTAATGTTCCTGTTTTAATAAGATAGACTAGATTTTGACCCGCGCTTTCAAAGCGCGGGTTTATTTTCCTTTATTTTTTTAAATTGAAAAATATTTAGTATAGTAAATGTCATATTTTCATATATTTATTTTTTTATAAAAGACTTAAGCTTTTTATATTTCTTTATCGTGTTTCATTTTAAATGAGTATAGGCCTGAGTACAATATCCGGACCCGAATAACCAACCCGAAACCGACCCGAAAATCAGGGTCCTGAACCCGATCTGACCCGGGTTAAATATCCGAATGAGTTCTAAATTGCTATATCCGAAGAACTGGTCTCGAACCTGATCCGAACCGAGAACCGAATGAGTACCCTAAAATATCCAAAATGTGAATATATATCTAAAATATATGTTATAGTTATATTTATAATTATTTTAATATTTTACATTAATATTATAAGTTAATTATAGTAGTTATTTTTGGTACTTTGAGTATTTTTGGATAAAATATGATAAGTTGAATAAAAGTTTACCCAAAAAAACTGTATATAATGGATATTTTGGTTATTTTTGGTTATTTTTGAGTAATTTGGATACAAAATTTTGAACTGAATCTAATACTTTGGTTAGTTTGAGTATAAATAACCAAACCCGTTTTAGATACTTTGGTTATTTAGTTATTTTTCAGGTTCTTATGCATGAGAACCGAACCCACCCGGACCCGGAAAGATCCGACTCGAATCCGACCCGAAATTTTATAATACCCGAATGAGATTTAATTTCAAAACCCGAAAAATCCAATACCCGAAAGAACCGATCCATACCCGAATGGGTACCCGAACGTCCAGGTCTAATGAGTATTTATGTTTAGAAAATTAAACTTTATTTTTTAATGAATTAAGTTGGTATAACTCTGATAAATTAATTTTATTATGTGGTTAATTTTTTAAATAAAAAGTTATATAATTTTAGTAAAGATTTATACTTTTCGATGAAAAAATTCAATTTTTTATGAATGCTTAAATTATATTAAAAAGAAAAAACATAATAATTAAGTGATTAATTTTTTTTCACTACAAAAAATATTAAGAATGATTGAAAATAAATTATTTGAACTTGGAAAAAAAATAAGAATTGGATCTGATTTCTTAATCGGCCCAAATAGCCCAAGAGAGATCTGATGTGAGCAGTGGGCTGAATCAAAAAGAAAGACCCAATATAGATGTGTTATTGATATTACTTGATTGCCCTTAATGAAATGTGCAATGTTAATAAAGAAAAGGGTAATTTTAGTAAAAAGACCAATAAGATCCTGCTTTAATAGTATAGATATAGACAATGCAGAAATTGTATAAAAGTGTGCTTTAATAAATTAGCTATGATATCCTTTTTTTATAGAATATCAAATTTATTGATACAAATTAGCTAATCATTTACAAGAAGATGGATATGTAATCTACCATAGTATCGAATAAAAGAATGAGATACTTCTAACAAGATTCCTAGATAACTTCGAACCATCTTCTGATCAATCCCTTAAGTGGATGGCCCCCAAAATAGTGAAGAGAGGATATACCATTACCCATCATCTTATCAATATTATGAGTAATCACATCCACTGTGACCCACACTCCGCCATGACGTCGTGAGTTCCTTTCCTTCAAAATAACCTAGAGTACTTTCTGAGAAACCATACACCTAAGCACTGAGTCCACTCGACTGTGGAAAGGTTGAACTAGTGAGGCTATGATATCGTATTATTAAAGCACACTTTTACAAGCTTACAAAGTGAACATTTGATCTACTAATACACCCCACATGCACATCTTTATCTTACTTTTTAATGGTTTATTAACTTGAGAACACACAATTCTACGTAGTGGCAAGAAATGAGTATCAGGATTCTTGGAGATATTTGTGATCTGATTTATTTCGTCCTAATAATCAATTTATATGATCCAATTTGATATGTAACCATCTAGTCCTTGATATCTTGTTCATGGCTTGATATTCGGGTGTCCTAAGCACCCTTTGTTACATGATTTTTTCTTCATATAGATATATTAGGATATATGGAGATGTTCGATTTGATATGTACAAACATAATAAAATTTCATAAAACAATATGAAATAAAAATATTCTATAAAAGTTATATACTTTAAAATTATAATAACTAATATAATAATTATAAATAAAGTTATTGTAAAACTTATTCAAAATATAATACCTATATAACCTATATATATATATATAATTCTTTAAATTTATGTGTATATGTATGCATATAACAGATCAGATCATATATTCTTTTTAAAAAAATATTATTATTTTTGATTTGTTTCATTTTTATGAATACTACATATCAGTATTTATTATGCTTCGTAGAGTTATGAACATTCAGATTTTTTTGTTCAAATCATAACAGATAACAAATTGAATAAAATCTTTTTGAGCGAAACAGAGGAATTAAATGAATGGAATTGGGATATGGATGGAATATAATGAAATAGAGCCGCTTTGAGGTTCCCTATGAAATGAGGCATGTAACGGAGCCACTACGAAGAAGTTCCGGGGGTTACGAAGGAAACTTCGAGTTCATATTGGTCATGGGTTGAGAACGGGAATTGAACTCTATGAGATCTAATCTCCCGTTGTTCCTCAGTAGCTCAGTGGTAGAGCGGTCGGCTGTTAACTGATTGGTCGTAGGTTCGAATCCTACTTGGGAACTTTAAAATATTTTGTCCAACCCCTAACTCTATGCAATTTGTTCAGTACCATCTACTTCTGGTCTTATAAACTCAAGCAGACACAATACATAGAGATAGATATCATAGCTGTATCTTGCTCGTCTCCCATCTTCTTCTCATACCAACCACATTTGAATCAAGATTCCGATAAAAAGTGTAAGTGTGGATTCTGTTATACAAGTAGAAACAGAGCTTCCTTTTATTCTCAAATTTTTTATTTGCGTTGATTATACCTCATCAAAAATGACTCATGACAACAGCCTCTGAACAAACTCTGATCTACTCCTCTTCCCTTTCAAAAATTTTGTTGGTGTGGGTTAGATGCGAACTTGTGTCTTGCTGAAAAAGTTTAATCCTTTTGCAAATTAAGACTAAACTTTTTTTAAAGTCTAAAATAAGCAGAGAAGCTAAATGAAGAACAGCCAAGTATATTTCATGGATTGTCCAGTTGGATCAAGTAGAATACTAAACCAATAGGTGACTGAGTTCTGGTCTAGCTCAAGTGCAATTTGTCTGTCGTGCACTTTAGTGTGAGACACATGTAAGGTTTAGCATAAAGCCTTTAAAGATGAGCTTCGTCTCTTGAGAGAGAGAGAGAGAGAGAGAGAGAGAGAGAGAGAGAGAGAGAGAGAGAGAGAGAGAGAGAGAGAGAGAGAGAGAGAGAGAGAGAGAGAGAGAAGAGAGAAGAGAGAGAGAGAGAGAGAGAGAGAGAGAGAGAGAGATAATTAAAATATCTTTATTCTGTATTCAAGTAAGAAATGATTAAGATATCATTTTATGTTATAAAAATAAAATATCATAGAACTTTTAATTTTATTTTACTTCGAAATAAAAATCACTAACTGATCAATATCATTTATTTTATTTTAAAATACTGATCATAATTTATATTTAATACCATTAAATTAAAATTAAAATATCTTTATTCTGTATTCAAGTAAGAAATGATTAAGATATCATTTTATGTTATAAAAAATAAAATATCATAGAACTTTTAATTTTATTTTACTTCGAAATAAAAATCACTAACTGATCAATATCATTTATTTTATTTTAAAATACTGATTATAATTTATATTTAATACCATTAAATTGACGAAACAAAATTTTAGATTGGTTATCTAAACCAGGTTCAAATCGAATTGGTTCGGTTAGTAGGATTCTACTGTCTGTACACCCAACAAAGAATGCATTAGGGATGTCTACCTCACGTTTCGCAATTTGTGTTACACTGTTACCATAATTTGCTTAGTACCACGCATTTTGGCAGACTAAAATGCCGCGAATCACAATGAACAATTTATTTAATACGATTAACCACATAATGTGAGAAAACATTGTGATTGGGTGAATTTGGGAAGCAAAAGCAATTTCGGTAACACGCGTCCGAGATAATTTCCAATAACTTTGAAGTAGTTCTAGTTAGACTTCAGAGATATTAACACCACCTCTCTCTAAAGCATTTGCTCTGACCTCTCTCTACATATTTGTGATTACCGACTCCGGCTGCTCTTATAGAGTCGGAGTCGGGTGTAGTTTTTAAGGGATGTTTGTAGATCTTTCTATCTTTCTTGTTACAGCACTTTTCTCATCTAGTTGTTTGGTTGGGATTATGTCCTGCCTGTGCAGATCTGATCTTCATGAAATCTTTTGACTGGCTGTGTGAATTTTGCATGTTTGGATTCGCGATGTCTTTGTTGTCTTCTCCGGTTCAATCTTCTACCTTATTGTTTCTTGCATGCGGTGGAATCCGGGGTTGCTTGGATTCGCTCCTTGTCATTTACCAATCGATCTGATCGAGATCTTCACTTTCGTCAAGCTTCAATTTAGCGGTCTCAAGTCGTTCGTGACAACGCCGTTCTGGTTTGAAGACTTAGAAATGGTTTGTCTTCATGTTGTACTGATTCTTGTTGCTTGGGTTCTCAATTGTTTGGGCTATTCACTATAGGAGGTTTCTCTTCACGGTGGTTGATCAAGTTATCATCATCGGTTTGTTCTTCTCAAAAGATCCGAAGACTGCATGCAATTTTGCTCGTCTTTATGAATCTGTTGTTTTGTCTTTTGCTTAACTAGATGTTATAGAATGCTGTTTTATATTATTGTCTTGTTAAATGTTTTTCTTTTCATCATGTCTCCCTTAATTGGGCTTATGTTTCTGGGAACTTTTGTTAAGTTCGCCGGCTGTTTTCTCCGGGATACTTTTATCCGTGGAGTTGTATGACTCTTATCTTTGATCAATATAATTTTAATAGTGTGAAAAAAAAAGACTTCAGAGATATTTTATTTTATAGCCTTCAGCATTGACACTAGAAAATAAAACACGAAACGACAATTGAGAACTTGAGACTTCTTAGCATGAGACAGTTCAACGCGAAACGACACGACACAAACACAAAAGAGAACAAGAGTACTACTAACGCATCGCAGCACTACTCCGTGAGATATTAACACGTGGTCTTTTGCTGTCCCTTGGATTGTTGTTACAGTCAAAGATCACGCTATCTCCACCAACCATATCCGTGAACATCCGTTGCAAGTCCTCCAAGCTATCTCCCTATTCATCAAAAGCCGAACCGGTTTGTTTAAAACTAATTTCTTATTTGAGCCGAATAGTCTGAAACCATTCTACCGGTTTATATCGGTTAACCTCAAATTTACCAAGGAATCTAACCGGTCTCGGAAACCCAATCAACCCAGAATCATAATTAAATATTCTGGCTATGGGTAGAGTTGTAGAAGTTGAACCCACTGGTAATATGAACCGGGAATTCTAACTAAGGGATGAAAGAAGAGCCAACGTACCTCGCCTTTGACATTGTTCATCATTGAGATCATCTCTTGCATGAAGTCGCAGAAGTCCTGATCACAGTATTTACGGGGGAAATTTCAGTTAAAATTTTGTCCCTTCGGGGACATCCGATAAAAAAGGGAATGGCATATTCTAAAACGAAAAGACCGATTGAGAAATAAATCAAACATGACGAAACGACGACGTGTTATACAAATCCGTAATGAATAATGAGAAGAAGATGGAAATAAATTTAGATACGAACATCGTCGTCATCTTCGTGGGGATCGTAGAGTCCAGCGTCATACATCGAGCGCTTATTCTCGTCATTCAAAACTGTAAAAGACGAACAGTTTAATTATGACGTGAGACGGACGTTAAGAAAAGATAACGGACGTTAAGAAGATATTTTGAGGGAGGGAGAGAATAATGTGAAATGACCAGAATAGGCTTCTTGGATTTGCTGAAATCGACGTTTGGCTTCTCCGGCGACACCAGGATTCCTCGCGTATCTATCCGGATGCCATTTCTTCATCAAATATGTCAAATAAAATGAGAATTGATCCAAAAAAAAAAAAATCTGAGATATTTCGAAGGAGCAGTTGAGGAAGGTACCATGGCGAGCTTACGGTAAGCAGCGCGGACATCGGAAACAGAGGCATCTTTCCGAATACCGAGGACGTTGTAGTAGCTAGATCTAACGTTGGATCCTCCAGCTTCCATTTTTCGGATCTCTCCTCTGTTTCAGTCACAGCCGCGTCTCCAACGATCTATCTATCTCTCTCTCTCTCACTCTTCAATTCTACAGCATCGAGAACTAGTGAAAAGGAACTGCAAATTTAGATTTCTCTTTGGAGAAAATATCGGAGAGTTGAGAAGTAATGTCTCTTTCTTTTAATTTTGTGTGGAAGGGAATAAATAGAATGCACGACAAAATATCTTTGTTGGGAGAGAGATGGAAGTTACAGAAGGAAACTTCGAGAGAGGGTTTGATATTTTTTTTATTTTAACTGATTCGAGATATTTTCTGGCATGTCCCGTTTTTCTGTATCAATTCGAGAGCTGGAAAAAAAAAATCCAAACCGAAGAATCGAACTAGAACCGAATCAAAATATCCGAACTAGAACCGAACTAAGAACCCTCAAATATCTGGATGGTTCTTAGAGCATCTCCAAACCTATGCTATATTTGTCTCTATACTCTATAATAGAACAAAATATACTCCAATCCATCTCTATTTTTCCTCTAAAATAGAGATTTGCTATTTTTACCTCTATATTTAAGGGAAAAAATAATATTCTTCTATAATAGAGGCATACTTTTTTATTTGTCAAAATGATCCTTTAACTTTTTGTGATTATAATTAAAATCCATTTTATGGACAAATATAATACTTTTTACATATAATATCACAGTTTTTGTTTACATAATAGTTTTAAATTTTCACAATTATAAATAATCATAAATAAAAAGTACAATAAATTTATTTAAATTTTTTAGAAAATAAAATATTAACAAATGATATTTAATGTTTATATTCACTAAAACTAAAACTAAAATTTAACTATTAAAAATTTACATAGCTTTATCATATTAATAAAAATATTTAAGCTCAACCTAAATATTATTCAATACTTATTTCACATTTCGAAATGCATCAACAAATTTATGTTAAAATATAGTAGTATTGATGGTTAGATAATGTCTATTTTTTATTTTACTTTATTATATATGATAGCTTTTTGTAATAAAATGTTTATTTTAAATAATATTGTAATTTTATGAAAAATAAAAAATTACAATGATTGGGTGAATTTTCAACATGTATAAGTAGAAGGTATTAGTTGTAAAATAATAAAAGAATCTTTTAAGAATATTCTTTTTTAGAGGAAAAATAGAGGAATACATTGGAGAAGAACCCATCTTTATTATAGAGTTTTTCTATTATAGAGGAAAAAATAGGGAAATACATTGGAGATGGTCTTATGTTTATATATCCAAAATAATCGAACTGAACCGGAATTGAATCGAGAACCAAACAAGTATCCAAATATATAAAATTATTAATTATATATACATATAACATAACTAAATATATATTTATAACTAAAAATTTTCTTTAAAGAATCCAAAAATATTTGAAAATAACTTCATTATTATAAAATATCTGAACAATCCGAATTATCCGAAAGTGTCCGAATAATTTTATTCAAAATATCCAAAATAATCTATAATATCTAATTTTTTTATCTAAATCATCATAATTATTTGATATTATATCCGAATATCCAATATTTTACTTGAACTATCCGAACCCGAACCGAAAGCAAATGAGAACCAAAATTATTTCGGATATTTTCTGGTTTCTAGTTTTACTATCCGAATCGAACCGAACCTATCCAAACCGAACCTATCCAAAAAAATTTAAGGACCAAATGAGCAAAAATGTTAAAATGGACCATTGTTGTTCTCGAGCCTTCACTTTCCGACCGAGATGACGTCTACGGCGGTTGATCCGAGCACGACAAAGTGATGCGGATGTGATTCTTCGAAGAGGAATGAGACAACAACAAACACATTAATTATTGCAAGAGTACAAGACCTACAAATTCATTTATTATATTTTTTAAAATCTTTCAGTTCAAAACACATACCGGATTAAGAAGTGATTAATATGTGTTTTCTTTGTTAACTCGTTTTGCCTAGATGGACCACCAAACTTATACTTTTCGTATTCTCAAAGATTATCTTTTACTAAATATATGTACTATACATGTGAAGCATTGCACAAGTTAACTGGTGTACATTTAAATCTTTGTACATATGGATAGTGAAGTTTTGTGTACATCGTGTCATGTACATATGACTACATACAACTACCATCAAAACAACGTAAGCAATAGCTGATTCATAACCTATGGATGGATCATGGTTTTGATGAGACAAACACTTCCTATAAAGCTGGATTTATTTTTACTACTACTCATATTATCCTTGATATCTTATAATTTTGATGAGTTTTAGACTTTTATTTTAATTCATTTAGATCATATAGCTTGCCTATTAAATGTACATTTTCATTAGGATGTTCATTTGCATATACAATGGTCCAAATGAACGTTAGAAAGTTTAGAGTAAAATAAAAAGGTCATTTTGACAAATCTGAAAATTCAAAGTCACAAATGAAAATAACAGAAACAATTAAGGACCAAATGAGCAAAAAGGTTAAAATTGACCATTGTCCTTCACTTTCCGACCGAGATGACATCTACGGCGGTCGATCTGAGCACGACAAAGTGATGCGGATGTGATTCTTCAAAGAGGAATGAGACAGCAACAAAGAACTCACCGTAGGTGCTCGATGCAATTTGACGGTGGAAAAGCTTGCCATGAGCAAACAACATGTGTCACAGATCTCGAATTCGCCACAACATGCTAATTGATTTTAAAAGTTGTGCATTTTAACTTCATTTTTAAAGAATTCCACTTCAACAAAAGTTTTTAAAATCAGTCGTTTAGGAAAAAAGGCAGAACATGATATGATATGAAAATTGAGAAAGATAAGAAGATAAAAGAATTGTGGGTTTACTAGTTTGTATTCTAGTTATGATTTAGTTAGAAAAGAGTGGAATAAGTTTTAAAAAGTGTCTTTGGAGCACAACATACGCTATAATGTAGTTAAAATTTGTGACCCTGAGTGTAAACACTTAAACAAATAATGATAAGATATAAATTTGGACGATTCAAATAGGTTTGTATAACCAGTCACTCGCCTAACTGGAAATGAGATGGAATCTCATTTCCATACATGCTCGTGTATAGTCCAGTGATTGACAAAAGAAGGCTTCACAGGATCAAGGGTGCCAGACCTAGAACTAGTCCAATGAAAAAACAAGGCAGCTTCTTCTCGGCCTTGCCAAAAAAGAGTCCTTGAGCATAATTTCCCACGTTGAAGTTTCCTGTATACCAAAGTACAGAACAGGTTGATGTTTCTGGGTTGTGTAAGGATGAAAAGTTGAAAGGGTGTTTCGAGGTGCAAACCTCTTGTGAAAGAGTTGCTGCAGCCACCACGAAGGGTGTTCCTGATATCTCTCGGTGTGGCCCGATTGTAAAACACGAAATCAGACATGACGCTGTTAATGCACTCAAGCACGAGTTCTGTCTCTGCAGCACAAGGGCCGTTGCAGAACCTGTCTGTTTCCTCAGGTGGAACCTTGAATTCACCTCCTTGGTTTAGTCTGAACGCCTCGTTACACCCTCTGTAGAGCTGCAGATATGGAGAGAAGGAACAATTGTTGTCAAATCAAGTTTTTTCTTTTATTTTTCTCTATGCTTGTTTTATCGATAGATCATGCTTACGAGGTTACTGTTGAAACAAAACGCAGCTCTCTGAGCCAAAATACCCGCGCCACCGATGACACCACCACCTTGCGCATAGACTGCATCAACAATCACAAAAGAATGAAAACCAAATTAAACTTAATAAGTGGACGAAAAGAAGTTAAGACTTTAAAATTAAAAAAAAAAACAAGAAGCACCTGAATGTCTCTGAGTATGAAAGAGCAACACTGTACAAATTAGCCAAAGTCTTAGCTCCTTTGGTATGTTCATGGCGAACATAGAGAGGTTTTGAATGCTTGAATCGATCTGGTATAAGTTGAGTAGTGCACACAATATATAAAGTGAAAGTAGATACAAAAAAAGGTTGGTGGTCTAACTTGGGAATAATGTTTCAATAAAAAGCACAAGCTGTTGACAAAAATGTGGACCGAGACAATGAACAAGTTTGGAAATGCAAGTCACCAAACTTAAATTAAAAACAAGAAAAACCAAAAGGGTGAAAAGAGTGTTATGATATCATCATTGACAAATCTTTTAACTCAAGAAAAGACAGATGTAGTGAGAGACAGACATGATGATGTCTTTTTAGTTGATGTACTGAGAGAGCCATTTGAATCCCTCGCCGTAGCCCATTTTACGGACAATGCTGCACATGAAGACTTCAAGAGGGCGAACACCAGAATCTCCTCCAGCTGTTGTCACTTTGCCCTTACCGGTGGTGAAGTTGGTGAGACCCAAGTGATACCTAAGCTCGTCTTCGGAGGCTGCATAAGGGATATCAATCTTGTTTCCGAGAATAAGAAACGGCACAGTTGCAAGAGCTTCATCTGAGAGAAGAGCGTCTAGCTCTCTTTTTGACTCTGAAAATCTCTCCTTGTCATAAGCATCCACGAGGTAGACAACTGCATCAACCTTTAGACCCACCGAACAAAGAGAGTGAGTACCATGTCCTTGTGCAATATTTTCTAATCATATATAAAATTTAAAAAAAAAATTCAGAAATATACAAAACAATCTGTCTAAGCAACAAAAAGAGTTTGATGTTCACACGAGACAAGGTACCTTGGCATAGTAATCTTTCCAAACTCTTCGAGCAATCTGATGGCCACCCAAATCAAAAGCCTTGAACTTGATTTTGCCAATGCTAAGTTCCTCAGAGGTTGGATGTTGTGTTGGCTGGTGCTGAACCAATCTCTGTCATTACCAATCACAAATCACCAAATCTCAGATTCATATAGACCAAACATTCAATCAACCCAGAAAAGAAAAGAAAAAAACGAACCTCGTCTTTGAGCATGTGAAGGAGTGTGGTTTTTCCTGCATTGTCGAGGCCGAGAAACAAGATCTTCGCCTCCTTCTGCCATAACCCCAACGACGCCATGATTCCGTAGAACCAATCGAACAAAAACATTGTCTCCTTCGCTGATCTCACAGAAGAAACTGAAAAGCGCAAATAAAAAAACAGAGAGGAGATGTTTGTCTCCGGCCGGTTCAAAAGCCAAATGTGTACGTCCAGAAAATAAAGAAATTTAGAAGCAGACGTGGCCGATTATTGAGCTGGCTTGTTGACGTGGTTCGTTATGAGTGGAAGAAGTTACTAGGGTTGATGACGTCATATTGACACGTGGATCTTCATATCTAGGTTTTGGCATTTTCATGAAAACCCTGGGTGAATAGGAACTACAACCAAATTAAATAATCATAAACTAATCAGAGATTTTTTTTTATAAATTTCATTTTTTATGAGTAATTTTTTTAAGTTGTTAAGTGATATATGTGGTTGCGTAGTAGAGCAATGAACTTTTGCAACCTAGACAGTTAAAGAAGCTTAGATATTCAATAGGTGTTAGGTTTTGAATTTGATGCTCTTAATTCAAGTTTTAAATCAACTCTACTTATTCTTATTAGGATGGATAAAATCGTAATTATGTTATCTTCTTCATCTCTAACCTATTGTTTTTCTATGTGTCGCCTTAACTTGCATAGTCGATTTTATCGCTAACTCGATCAAAGTGATAAACACATATGTTAATCTCACGTTTTTGAGCCACAAATCACCAAAGTTCGACGTTTTCTTATATCTTGGTGTTTATTTGTTCAAATCGACATGGTTATCATGTGAAATTTTGAAAGTACAATAGGTATTGTACCAATTTATGTAATTAACAAAAGGACAGATGAATTATTAAGAAAATATAATTAATGTGAATATTTTTATTTCCAGTGTGTTTATTATCAAATGTAGTTATAGGTTTAAGTGTTAATTATATAACGCGATGTATTATAGCGAAGAATTGCAAATAAAAGTTTTAACATTAAAAAATTCATTGTAAATAATCCAAGATTTTTGGGATAGAAAAATCTAAATCACCAGTAGATAATATAAAAAACCTCAATAAATATAGATAATAAAGAGAAAATTTCTCTTTAAAATGACAAAAACAAACATAATACATTATAATTTTTGGTTTAATAATTTAAATGAAGCGAAAATTTTATAAACTACACTTAGTATAGATTATTCAATCAAATATTTAATTCATACAAATAATTCGGTTAATATATATATGACCAAAATCTAAAATACAAATACAATATCAAAAAAGTTAATATTTACATTAATATTAAAATGAACATAATTTTTTCGTAAATATCACATAGTAAATATCACATAATATAAAGTTTAGCTAGTGTCCATGTAATAAAAAATATAACACTAATAATTTAAAATAATAAATGAAATTTTTGTGTTTAAAAATATTATATTAAACTATTAGCAATATATTAAATGTTAAAACTATATACCAATAATAGTAAAATCAAATATTTATCTGTATAAAATCAAAGATCTAGTAAAGAGATTATTTTCATAGCAGAAATGTGACGTGATGGTAATTACTAATTCGGTCCAATGTTTTATGCAAATATAAATTACATGAGATATTGCTGGGAAGAGATATTTCACAAATAAAAACATGAACAGAACGTTACATGATGAATGTCTCATAACCAGGCTCATGGCGTTACATGATCATTGGAGGAATCCCCTTGTTGCTTCTTCTTCCTTATTGTAACTTCGGAGTGATTCACCTCGCTAAGACTTCTTTTCTTGGCTTCCGTATTTGAGCTATTGTCCTCCTTTGTTTCCATCTCTTTCTCTATCACCATCTGGTTTTCCACGTTTGATGATGAAAACAAGGGCGGTTCTCGCCCGCTTAGACGACAAAAGACGCGTTCTACTGTTTCATTTATCTCTTTCCCTAACCCGTCTTTCTCAAGAATCAACTCCCAAACCGATTTTGATGCCTTCTCTAGCACTGGCCCTCTGCGCACAAAAGCAACAAGAAAGATGGTAAGCACTTTGCTTGACAAATACGACAAGAGTAAACAAGAGGAACAAGATCCGTACTGCAGCTCCAAGGAAATGTTAACATTGGCCTATGTTAATAAATCAGATCTAAAACAATAGTTTTTGCAAGAAAACAAGAAAGGTTCTTTTTTACAAATAGTTGACCACAAACACAACTACCTAACCAAAAAGCAATGCACGAAACCAGGTTTCTGAAAAGAGAAGAATCTAACTCGAGTTCTTGGCGAAGAGCATCAAAGAGTTCTCGTTTAGTCTGTTTCTCAGCACCAGGTGTGTTAAGAACTTTGCTCTCCTCCGCCATCTTAATGGTTGTGCTCTTCAACTCTTCCTGTTACAAGAAACATTCACTCAAACACGTCACTTCCAATGTCGTAACTTATACTATGAACTTTAAGACAATCAGAATCTAAGGAATAAACTAGATCCTGAAAGAAAAAAGAAAAAAAAAGTTGTCTTTTGGTAAGAATTTGGAATCGAAAAGGTCGACCCAGAAAAAAATAGGTTAAGTTGGAGAGAATACATTGGCTTTGAGTTGATTGATGATCTTTAGTCGAAGGGCATCGATGGTGCCATCGTTCATAAGAGATTCGAGCACGTCTTCTGGTGTAATTACCGAAGAAGAGGACATTGTTCTTCCACCACTAATCCAAACGGTCTCAGAATCCAAGTTCGAGCGAGAGAGCCACAGAAGCAATCAGAGATTGATTGAAGGCGAGTTCAGGAAATTTTTCGCCTTCTGGTTTTTAATGTTAAATTGGATTTGGTTCTCAATCTCAACCTCGAAAGAGAGACTCGGGTTTTCCGGAACCGACATCAACCATATTAACCGGGATATGAGTCCCATTTGTTTTTCTTTTGTCGGCCATAATCCACTAATATTGCCCAAGGGCCCAAGTACAAAGATATCGGGTAATTATACAACGAGGCCCAAGGATTTTACAAATGAAATATAAATTAAGTCCATTATTTATATCGGCAAAGAGAAATGGAGCTTCCTTTGTATCATCCGATTACACGTAGCAAACACGAGTCAAACATGTAAAGCAATATGAGCCATTTTCTGGAAAAAATTACGCTAGGAGACACTATTTAAATTATCAATTACGCTAAAAAACACATTGAGTATATATAACACTTTTTCCTATCAATTTTATCAAGATAACCTCTAATTAAAAGAATGGTGTATTTGGTTAGCCATTCTAACAAAACCAAACCGATATGTTTTCTACTTTCTTAAACAAATGAACTATTCAAAAAAAAAAAATTATCTCTTCAAATCTTAAATCGACAAAATTCTCATAGAGTATCATTTTTCCCTCGACTTCTTCTCGATCTAGAAATCAAACTCTGACATCAGAGTTTAGAGAAATTGAACCATAATCTTCTCAATCCAATTTGTCCTTAATTCCTTAATCTTCTTTTCGATATCATCTTCGATCTCTATTCTCTCTCTCGCCACCTGTTTTTTTTTTCCCACTGTTGTTTTACAGACAATCTCCTACATGAAAAGTTAGTTTCTAATTCCAAAAGACTCAATTTAACTCTATTTTGTCTTCTCGGTATACAATGGAGGTGGAAGACGTGAGAGTGGGGGATATGGAGGTGGAGGTGGCTGTGGATACATGAGTAGAGGTTGTGATGGTTATGGATACATAGGTTGTGGATACAGAGGTTGTGGCTGTGATAGCGCTGGATACCGGAATGGAGTTTGTGGTGGTTATGGAAACGGAAATAGTGGATACAGAGGTTGTGGATATAACCATTACAAATAGCGCAATGATTCTGCAAACAGAAGGGTAAACACCATCCATATGAACATCAAAGTCCAATTTTTATATACATACGTTACATCTTTGATTCATCAGAACAACCAAAAGCTCAAAATCTAATCATGTTAAGTAATTGAATAACCTAAATCGAAATCTGAACAAAAGTGAAAATATAATCAGTTTGTAATGAATGTCACCCCTTCTTCATGGATCATGAACTCGAGATCCTCTATGCTTAGTCATGATTAAGGTTCGAGGGATATATTTAGCAGAACCACGAGCCTGAAAGTATCTCTCTGCGACACTTTCTAGAACTGAAGATTTTCTGGAACTCTGATTCACAACAGCAAAGCAAATCAGAAACTCATGTGTTGTTTGCAATCCACAGGCTGTTGTCCATGTATCTTATGTCCACCATTATCCTATCCACCGATCTCCTGTCCATGAAACTCACATCCATCCATCTTCTATACATTGGAACTCATCTTCTACCAATCTCCAATCCACAAAACTCCCATTGACCCATCTCCCATCCACCAAATGCCCATCCACAAGACCACAAGATGTTTCCATACACATCAAAACTCATCTTCTACCAGTCTCCATCCATCTATCTTCTACAAATTGAAACTCATGTGTTGTTTGCAATCCACTGGTATTGTCCATGTATCTCATGTCTACCACTATCTTATCCACTGATCTCCTGTCCACGAAACTCATATCCATCCATCTTCTACACATCGAAACTCATCTTCAACAAGTCTCCAATCCACACAAATCCCATTCACCCATCAATCATCCACCAAATGCCCATCCACAAGACCATAAGACGTATCCATACACATCAAAACCCATCTTCTACCAGTCTCTTATCTGTTGCGAAAGCCTCTCAGAAAGACGGCGGAGAGAAAGAACAGTAGCGGCAAGAGAGAACAGTGACAGCAAGAAGATAACAGTCGGCAGCGAAAAGAACAGTCGAGGGTCCATAAATTTCCAAATCTATATCTCTTGAGTTCATGTTTTTATGTATATGTTTCATTGTCCACGTCTTCTTCATCCCTGTTTTCCATTTACGTTTTTTATCTATATGTTTCCGTAAAAAAATTAAAATGTAGAAATTATATATTAAATTGATGTTAAAATGTAGAAAATAAAAAGTTATAATTTATGGTTGTCACCGTCGGTTCTACAAACTCCACAAGTTTTTTTCTTTGCCTTATTCTTCTCCACTTCTATGCCCCGACTTTTTCAACAATGAGACGAAATCGATTCACATAGAGAGAGAGAGAGAGAGAGAGAGAGAGAGAGAGAGAGAGAGAGAGAGAGAGAGAGAGAGAGAGAGAGAGAGAGAGAGAGAGAGAGAGAGAGAGAGAGAGAGAGAGAGAGAGAGAGAGAGAGAGAGAGAGAGAGAGATTTTTTTGATGAATTCATTTGATGAAAAACTTAAAACTCTTTCGACAAAGATAGATATCGACACCACTACCTTACATGGACTCTTTTTTTTTCGTCTACCCATCTATGCTAAATCGAGTGGAGAACAGACGAGCCGATTCTCCGAGGAGCATCTCTATATGTCTGGGTCTGATCTATGTGGGAAAAATTTAACTTCTAAATCTCGCTTCTTTTGCTAGCGCATCTGCCCGACTATTCCTACTATGAGGAATATGAGACATGCTCACATCCTCAAAGTTTTCATGTAACCTCTGGAACACCTCAATTTCTGTCGCAAATGATGGCCAATCCAACGGGTTAGTAGTCATGTCCACTAAGTCCGAGCAGTCCATCTCGAACTGTATCGAGG
Source organism: Raphanus sativus (assembly GCF_000801105.2). Lineage (NCBI taxonomy): Eukaryota > Viridiplantae > Streptophyta > Magnoliopsida > Brassicales > Brassicaceae > Raphanus > Raphanus sativus. The sequence continues at coordinate 11,237,137 of NC_079516.1, read as the reverse complement.
TTATTCTCATGTCTCTCATACATGAGGTTGTCCAAAGTAAACCTTCTATCTCAGCATGCACAGCTGAGAGACTTCTGTTACACGCCCGTAATCCAAAGTACTATGTGCCCGTTTGATCCTTAAGACTCCACCCTAAGCCATTGACGCTGCCATTATTGATCCATGATGCATCAATTTGACATGTAGGGATTCACGGTATCCAAGGGGGCTCTGTCTCGACCTCTGTAGTAAGAGGGTCGTCATGATCTTCATTTGCTTCTTCCTTTTCGTTAGCCTTCCTCCAACATTCTTCCTCAAGAGACGCATGCTAGAAAGTGTCGATTGGAGATACATCTTTCCTGTTAAAAAGTTTGTCGTTCCTCATCTTCCAAATGTATCAACAGATCCATGGGAAGGTATCGAATTATGGTCTGAGAGGAGCCACCTATTTTCTCTTCCAAAACAGAAAATTCATGTTTTGGTAACCCAGAAGGGACGGATAGTCCGATAAGGTCCAAACCTGGAGGGCTGGGAGACATTCAAAAAGAAGATGATTAATCGACTCCACTGGGCCAGCACATCTAAGACAACTCCTATCGGTGCCCATGTGTCTATACATGAGCCTCTCTGATGTCGCCACACAACTCGAGATAGTCTGCTACAAAAAATGTTTCATCTTGCGTGGGGCTTTAATCTTCCACACATAACTCTGTAGACTCGTGATACTTGGTTCTAAGACCCCTTCTAGTGAAAGACTCAACTTGGTCGATCGGAGCAGGTCATAGCCAGTTTTGACTGAGTAAACTTCTGATTTTGTATGGTTCTAAACATATCCATCCGGAGCACGAGAGCGAGAAGGTTTCAGCTCGAGTATCAAAGAAATATCATCTGGGTGAAAAAAATCTCGTAAAAATTGTATATCCCACACCTTGGAATCATTCCTAATAAAAGAGTGAACAAGAAGTTGGGGTAGTCTGTATACAATGTGGTCGGCAAAGTCTAGGTGGTCGAGCCACTACATCTGGAACCCAAGATTCACTCCAAATCCTCGTATCTTGATCCGTACCAATTGTTTTCCGTAAACCCGATAAGAGTAAAGGTTTTGCTGCCATAATACTATGCCATCCATATGATGGTGAGTATGTACGCCTATCTTTCAAGGGAAGAAGTGACATTATAGTACCTTCCTTTTAATACACGCGCTAGTAAGGAGTTTGGATAATGAATCAGTCTCCACAATTATTTTGCAAGAAGCGCTATATTGAAGTTATGGAGATCACGAAAATCTAGTCCCCTAAATTCTTAGGCACACGGATTTTGTCTCATGCTATCCAATATGCTCTGTTTTGAATTCCACCAAAAAATTAGACGTTTTACTCCTTGGTTTATCAGTAATATCTTGTGAAATCAAATAACACGACATCACAAATTAACTTATATTAAAATTCACTCTTTACATGGACTCTAATTAACTTATATTAAAATTGACATAACTCAACACAAATTGATTCCTTATATGGACTCTAATTTACTTATATTAAAATTGGCATAACTCAGCACACAATGCAGCCCAATACCACACTTAGTATGATTCTCTTTTTAGAAGAACCTTGTCCTGAAGGTGACTATGATCTTTGTCTTCAGTCCTTTCAATGAGATTCACTCATTTTCTCTAGTTGTAGAGACAACCAAGCTCTCACACACCCGTTAACATAGATTTTGATTCCTTGAATTGTCTCTGAACTCCGGTCGCTACATCGCCGCTTGGAGGCCTAAGAGTGTGATACATCCCAGCAAAATAAAGCCAAATGTTTCATAAAAACCTTCATGATGCATGTACAACTTTGTGAAATCCCACCCATTCTCAATATTTATCCGAGCTTATATCAATCAGAAGAGATTTGGCTGAAAAGTTTGTTTATACAAACTTGATGAATGAGTTTGCGGGAAGAAATGAAAGAAAAACCATATTTTAGCAATAATGTACTGATCTTTCATGAATTAAAACGTTTTTGCTTAATATTCCTTTTTCTTCGCCCCTAGCCCCAAAAAGTCAGAACGCTACGTGCAACAATACACACGATGAAATGAAAAGCTTTTCTCTGAGTAACATATCTTAGTTGACAGTTTTCAGCTAAAACCAAAATGATAATCCGTTTTAATATTCTTCCGGTAAATATATGAACAATTCACATCCAGACCCGGAAAAAAAACTGGTTCATGATGGCTGAAAAATGCTTTCGGGGTCTGCAAAATCTTCACCACGTACGCTGCCAAAGTGAGCCATCTCCCAAGTTACTGTTTCAGGCAGTATCTTGATCTCAGTTTCGCTATGACCTCTGCATATTCGATCGGAGTCGCTTTACTGCAGAAAACATCCTCCCATATCTTCAAAAGCTCTGAACCCAAAAAGAAATAAGTTAAAACCACAAGTACATTCCAATATAAGCTCATTCCAAGTCAGATTAAAGATCGTTGAAACTAACAAAAGAAGTACCATTTTTCTCCCTTGAGGTAAGGCACATGACGATCATGTTGAATCTAGGAACCTTTGTAAGGTTCTCAATGTATTTAACAGCCAAATCCATATCTTCACTGCAACATGCAAGAAACCATAAGCACCAAATGTTTACCAGAGTTTTGGTGAAACCAATAATGCATATAATGGTCGGTTCACTAACTTGAAAAATGTGGCCACACATTTGATCATGTCAAACAAAACCGGAGAAGTCAAAGCGTTCTTGAAAATATGAGGTAAAGAGCTCGGTGTCGTAACCTGGTAAATTTACAATGGCGCTGTCATTTAAGAATTTAACAAATTAGTTTTTTTTCAGGAGGTAATTCAAACCTTTAACAACTGGGTTTGTAATGCACAGTCGCCAGAGAAACTCCGCCAAGAGTTTTCAAATTCGTAAGCAGATTTTGGGGCTTTAATGTTTTTTGAGACATCAGTCATTGCTAGTGACGCTGCATGAGCAGCAAGCTCTTGCACAGATGGCTTTAGTTCCAGCTTTCTAGAAACCTGGTTTCCCTAGAATGCGGACAAGCATTGCAGCATCAGATAGGATTACTTTTGTACTATATCGACTAGTATAACCCCTTTTTTTAATTGCAAATACTCACCGATGCAGAAGGCTGAGTACCATTTATGTCAGAAGACTTTGCCTCCTTTTGATAGCTTTCGCTCTTAGGCGTCACTTTCTTGGAAACTTCGTTCCTTTTCTTCTGAAGATGTCACAGCAAAAGCATTTGCAAATGAAACAAGCTCTCAAAAATTATACGAGGGTTACTTAAAAGATAAAAAAATACAGTGATGATAATATCACACACAACTTTACAAATGAAACTAAGCCTACAACGAGCTGCTAGATGTGTATTTATGAACTTAAGATATAATATCTAACAGAAAGTAAGGCTTTGGTATATACCTCAGGTTGTACACTTTCAATGAGCTTCTTTCCCGAGATCTCTTTGCTACCTGAAACAGGTCTAACCGTATCGCCGTTTGTTTTGGCCTCTTGGGTCTTCATCTTCATTTCCGTATTTGTCTTCTTTTCTAAACCGGCTGTTTTGAGGAGTTCTTCTGCAGTGCTTTGCATTGCTCCAGTTGCTCTCTCAATGATTTCCTTCTCAGTATTCAAAAAAAAAAGGTTGAAAGTTTTAGTGATGCATATAAACTTGAATGGATATATCAAAATATAACTTACTTTCTCGAGCAAAGATTTGATGTCGGCATACTGCTTCTTAAGTTCCTCGCTTTCAGGCTCCAATCTTAAAGCAAACTCAGCATCTGCGATCAATTTTAAGCAACATGAACTAAAAAGAAACTTTTTAAATATCTTGAAGACAAGACGAAAAGAATTACCTTCCTTGGCTTCTTTGATCATGCCGAGTTGTTTTCTTGCAGTTGCTCGGCGTGAGTATGCTTTTATGTATCGATCATCTAGATTTAGCGCTTCAGTGCAGTCTACTTCAGCCTCTCGATATCTAAAACATTTACAAACATTAGAGCCTTCAAAAAAAAGTCATAAATGAATAAAAAGCCAAGTAAAAGAAAAAACTAGCCTTTTGATTTTAAGGAAAGCCATGGCTCGATTAGCAAAGGCCACGGCATTGGGTGATAAAGCGATACTCCTAGAGTAACAATCGATGGCCTCATTGAACTTCTTCTGCTTGAAATATTCATTCCCCTGTAAGGGAAGGGAGAAACACGGCAGTGAGAGATGAATATAATAATAATAATAATATCAAAATAGCTCTTATTAAGCAATAAGCTTGATGATGAGATGAGAAGAGAAGTACCTGTTCCTTCTCTGAGTTAGCAGTTGAGAAATCGCTCATGGGACCATACTGTTGGTGTTTCATTTTCTTGTCTTTATCCTTGAGTGAAAGTTCCCAGTCCTGCAAGTCATTCAAAAATCCCTGAGCTTGATCGCGGCCGTGTTTGTTCGGTGACCTAGCCATTTACTACTACTGAGAGATTCGGAGACGGACGGACTCAGAGTTTTAATTAAAAAGCCTAAAACAACATATATTTGACTTGGGCCTTAAATGATATTGGGCTTGATTATGAGCCGGGTCGGAGCCTATTCAGTGTTTCTTGAGGAAAAGGAAATCGCAGAAGCTCTCTTTTTTTTTTAAGACCAAAATCAAAAAGCTTTCAGATCTTGTTAGAAGAAAAGAAGCTAACCTCTCTCTCTCGAAGAAGAAGAAGAAAAAAGATGACTGTAAGTCCGACCAATCTCAAATCCTCAATGTTTTGGTTTTCTTTTTCTCCCGATTTAATTGGTGATTATTTCTTCTCTGATTTTCCAGTTTACCATTCCGATCGAGAACGGAGATTCCGTGAAGAACGCAGAAGCTGATTCCCAAAGAACACTGTCTCTCCCTCTCTCTCGTCCTACTATATATACGTTAGGTTGTCGATTGAGTTTTTTTTCAATTTTAGGGTTTGATTTTTGTAATTTTTTTAATTATAAAAAATAGGTACCCATATGTTACTGGGACTTCGATCGTCGCAATCAAGTACAAAGATGGGGTTTTAATGGCTTCCGACATGGGAGGTTTGTTTCTTTTTCTTTGTCTCACCTCATTCTTGTATACCACTGTGTCTTGTTAGTTTTGAAAGAGGCTTGTAGTTTATATTATCCGGAAAGACCTAGCCAGGATGTTTAGAATTACACCTCTTATTAGCTTGGTTGTTTGCAGTTTTTTTTGTTTTTTTTTGGCCTCCCTTCCCTTGGTTAAAAGCTTTTTATTTCTAGTTTATTGTTATGGATTCTTGATGAAGTTGACAAGACATTATTATATTTTTTTTCGTACTAGTTAAAAGCTTTGATTTGCCCATAGGCTCATGATATTATGTTTGGTTTTTCCATGTATTCATTTTGCGTATTTTTTGCAGGTTCATATGGATCCACCTTAAGGTACAAGAACATTGAGAGAATGAAGGCTATTGGTAAGCATTCTCTTCTCGGTGCCAGTGGAGAAATCAGTGACTTTCAGGAGATTCTCCGTTATCTTGATGAGCTCGTGTAAGATTCAGCTTGATCCTTTCTTTAAAATCTTTCCCTTTTCAATTCCTCATAAGTCATAAATACATGACGAGCCCTCCCCCTTTTAAACAGGTTGAATGATAGCATGTGGGACGATGGTAACTCTTTGGGACCAAAAGAGGTGCACAACTATCTGACCCGAGTGATGTACAACCGTCGCAACAAGTTTAACCCTCTCTGGAACACTCTCGTCCTTGGAGGTGTCAAGAATGGCGAAACTTACCTTGGCATGGTAATAATGTCTCAAGACTTTCCATTCGCATTTAGTCTTTTTTGATTATTCACTTTGATTCTCTCTCTTCTAGGTGTCAATGATTGGTGTCAGTTTCGAGGACAATCATGTTGCCACCGGATTTGGAAACCATCTCGCCAGGCCTATTCTTCGTGATGAGTGGCATGCGGATCTAAGCTTTGAAGATGGTGTCAAGCTCCTTGAGAAATGTATGCGTGTGCTTCTCTACCGTGACAGATCTGCTATTAACAAGCTTCAGGTTTGTCATTACTTATTCAATCTTTTTGTAAGCTTCAGAATTGTATCTTTATTAAGTTTTGGTTAAAGCTCTCGTTTGAAATTTTATTAACTTTTTTTGCAGATAGCGAAGATCACAGAAGAAGGCGTGACGGTTTCTCAGCCATACTCATTGAAGACATTTTGGGAATTCAAGGCGTTCAACAATCCGACCGCTGGTGCTGAAGGCTCCTGGTAAAGAAGCCTAATCAACCACATGCTGCCTGGAGATCTTTCAAGAAGGCTTTCTTTTTATGTTATTTCGTGTGATGTTAAATTACTTTGTACTCTAGTGGATTTCCTAGCAACAACTGTTGTTATTTCATGAAATTTCGGAGTTAGATCAATAACAATTTATGGATATTTCTCAGAGATCTTTGGACTAACGAGTCTCAGAATTCTTGGTATATTTATTACTTTACGTAGCAATCATGAGCATATAGTGTACTACTGCTGGTTCTTGGTAAATACTCTAGTTTGTAATGGCGAACTAGAGTATTATGATCCACACTAGAGTATGATCCGCACTAAGATCCTTGTTGGCTCTTCCCATTCAACTCTCAAAATGTTTTCTGCTTCATTAAATTCTTTCGAACCCATTGGCATGATCTGCACTGGACTCGTTGGCTCTTTTCATTCAATTCCCAAAATGTTTTCTGCTTCATTAAATTCTTTCCCACGAGCGAGTTGGCTGATAACATTCTCCAGATTATTTTCAAACCACAGCTCCAGACCATCCTCAGCGTTAAGTGTGCAAACATCCTGCATGAAAATATGAGCATAACCCTTATGTCCGAGTCGGTGATGGACCTATTGCTCCTGTTACTAAAAAGGACAATGTTATGTTCTCTTTTCTTTCTAGAAAGCTTCTACCTAAAAAATTTGTTCGTCTGTCCTTTTATTAAAAATTTCATTTATATCCGGAAATTTGTCACTGAAAATAAATGTACTATCAAATTTGACCCGTTTGGTTTTACTGTTAAGGATCTTCTAACCAGGATCAAACTTTTTCGATATGACAGCTGCGTATCACAATACTCAGTGACGCTTTATCCACCTCTACAATCTCTTTTTGCTCTTTCTTCGTATCGCTTTTTTTGGTATAGGCGTTTAGGTCATCTACGTAAGCTCAACAAATCGTACTTTACATTCTTTGAGTTTTTTAAATAAAAATGCAGATGTGACAACTTCTTGTCATACATGCAATCTTAGTAAAAATGTTTGTCTCCCTTTCATTTCATCTTCACCTATTGCTACTGAACATTTTCAAATAATACATTCAAATATTTGGATGTCTCCAATGTCTAGTGTCTCAAAACTTAAATATTATTTGTTGTTCTTAGATCACCAGTCTTATTATATTTGGGTTTATCCATTACAGTGTAAAAGTGATACATTTGCTAAATACCTCCTACCCATTCAGCATAACAATAAAAACTCTTCAGTGCCACAATGGTGGCGAATACACTAGTCGCGTCTTTCTTGACCACTTGGCCGCCACTGGCACCATCATTCGCTTCTCATGCCCACATACTTCACAAAAACGGGCGAGCTAAGTGAATGCTTCGAACCATAAACAACTCCGAACCATAAACAATCTTGTTCGCACCTTTCTCATACAAATGATGCCTGTCACGTTTTGGGTTGAAATTTTACATAAGGAGTACATACTCTCAACGTTCTTCTTTCTTCATCTATTAACAATCTCATTCCTTACTCTCAGCTGTTTAAGCTTAATGTTTCTTACTCTCATTTACATATTTTTGGCTACCTTTGTTATTCCAACACTATCACTACTTCTCCTCATGAGCTTGCTCCTCGCTCAGTGGCGTGTGTGTTTCCAGGTTACCCATCTAATCATCGAGGTTATTAGTGCCTGGACATTTCAACTCGCAAAATCATAATCTCACGCCATGTGAAATTTGTCGAGGACATCTTTCCCTTCACAGCTTTACATCCTTCAGCGATGTTTCCAGCTTCTCCTTCTGTTCCACCATCTCTGGCACCACCACCAATCATCCCGCCTACTTCTCTCACACCTCAAACGGCTGGCATCCCTCCTATTCAGCTGCCAACTACTCAAAATAATCATCCAATGGTCACTCTGAGTAAAACGATGATCACAAAACCCTGAGTTCCTCTTTGCCTCCATACAAATACTATCTCTCCTCTTCTTTTCTCTCATGTGCATGCCAAAAGATCCTAACTGGAACGGTTCCATGAATGAGAAACACGATGCTCATAGTTAAGGCGGTACGTGGGTACTTGTACCACGGTTCCCACCACAAACTAACATATCTTCGTTCTATGTGGTTGTATCGTCATAAGTTTAATACAGATGGAACACTAAAAAGATACAAGTCTCAGTTGGTAGCAAATGGCAAATCACAGCAACCCGGGATTGACTGTAAAGAGACGATCAGCCTGGTCATTAAGCCAGCATCGATACGGGCCGTTCTCCACCTTGCTGTAGCTCATGACTGGCCCCCTGCAACAACTCGATGACAAGAAAGCCTTCCGTCTCAGAGACCTTACAGAAACAGTCTATATGCACCAACCACCTGGATTCGTCGACAAATACAAACCTAGTAATGTTTTCTTACTTAAACGTTCACGTTCATTGTATGGTTTGAAAGAGGCACCATACAATTAGTACACCCGCTTCGCCACCACAGCGAAGAAGCTTGGCTTTCGCCAAAGTCGCTCTGATTAGTCTCCTTTCGTGTTCAACATTGGCAAACAATTGACATATATTCTTCTTTACTTCTACGACATCATAATTATTGGTTCAACACCAGCTCTTGTCAATGTCTTCATCTCAGCTCTCTCCTCCACATTTGTCATACCTGATCTTGGACGACTCCACCATTTTCTTAAAATCTCAGTGACTTACAATGATTCTAGTCTGTTTCTCAATCAAGAAAATTAGGTTGCCGACATTCTCCATCGAGCTGCCATGACAAACTGCATTCCTTGCCTCATACCAGTCAATACCAAGTTGAAGTTAGCTGATGATGATGGACCACCGGTTTCTGATCCTTCTCTCTATTGTAGCTTGGCGGGTGCACTTTATTAACATTTTCACGACCAGATATATCATATTCTGTCCCACAAGTATGCTGGTTTATGCATTATCCGAACGAGCCACACCTCAATACGCTGAAACAAGTCCTCCGGTACATCAAGGGCACTATCAAGCATGGTCTGCAAATTACCAAGTCTTCTACCACTGTTCTTGTTGCATACTCTGATGCTGACTGGGCCAGTTGCCCCTCCACGCGATGATCAACATCGGATTACTTCGTTTTTCTTGGTGACAGTCTCATAGCTTGGTCCTCTAAGCGTCAGAATACAGTCTCTCGGTTCAGTGTGAAACAGAGTATCGCGGTGTGTCTAAGCTGAAACAACTTGGCTCCGCAACTTGTTCTTCGAACTCAGCTGTCCTCTCTCCAAGGCAACCATTGTATATTGTGATAAATTTTAGTCGGTCTATCTCTCTTCTAATTCAGTTCATCGCCAACGAACAAAACATATTGAGATAGATATCCATTTTGTTCGAGAACAAGTTTCGTTGGGCCATATACGAGTGCTACATGTTCCTTCGCACTTGCAATATGCTGACATATTCACTAAAGGCCTACCTTCTCCATTGTTCACATAGTTCTGCTCCAGCTTGAGCGTTCGAGAACCTCCGTTCCATTGGATAAGTTTATTCCTTTGTATAGTTTAGATACAATAGATACCGATAAAATGAAACCATATATAAATATACTCTTGTCATGAATGGAATAGACATCGTATCATCAATACTTTAAACATTGATCAAGACAAACATATGTTCCATAAGTTGGAACTTAGGTAGAACCAGTGTTTTGAAACTTGACTCGGATCCGCGATTGAACTGGTAAATCCCGTGACCCAAGATAAATACGATTTGGGTTTTATCAAAAAATCAATATTTAAAAACCAAATAAAACCCGCAAAAAATCACTAAAACCCCGGAACCCGACTATCGGTTGAACCACTGGTAGAACCACTAGATGACTCTCACTTTTATTGTTGTCTACCCCGCCGACTTATGCTGACGCTGTATCTTTTTTTTTCCCTTTTTTGTTTTTTGAATTTGTCTATCTCGTTTAATATGTTTTACATATAATAGTTTAATTTTATTATTCACATTAGATATATGAATATTTATGAAATTTTAAAATCTTGTTATTTTTTGTGTCATAAATCTGAATTTGTAACAATTTTATTTAAATAATCTAAACTTTTTTGTTATTTTGTATGTCAAATGATAATAAAAATATAGAAACTAAAGTTAAGTATTTTATAAAAAATTTAACATAAAATATATACATATACAAATTATTATTTTATGTTTTATAAAAATTAGAAAATACTTAATTTTAGTTTCTATATATTTATTTTTATAGCTAATACATTATTGTATATTAAACTTAATTAATTTATTAATCTGTATATGTATATATTTTATGTTAAATCCCGCTACCCAAGATAAATACGGTTTGGGTTTTATCAAAAAATCAATATCTAAAAACCAAATAAAATCCGCAAAAAATCACTAAAACCCCGGAACCCGACTATCGGTTGAACCACTGGTTGAACCACTAGATGACTCTTACTTATATTTTTTAGTTTTTATTTATGTTTTAAAATCTGTTTTGTATTTGAAAATTTTTAGTTAAGAAGTTAGGTTTCTCACTTTTATTGTTGTCTACCCCGCCGACTTATGCTGACGCTGTATCTTCTTTTTCTCCCTTTTTTGTTTTTTGAATTTGTCTATCTCGTTTAATATGTTTTACATATAATAGTTTAATTTTATTATTCACATTAGATATATGAATATATATGAAATTTTAAATCTTGTTATTTTTTGTGTCATAAATCTGAATTTGTAACAATTTTGTTTAAATAATCTAAACTTTTTTGTTATTTTGTATGTCAAATGATAATAAAAATATAGAAACTAAAGTTAAGTATTTTATAAAAAAATTTAACATAAAATATATACATATACAAATTATTATTTTATGTTTTATAAAAATTAGAAAATACTTAATTTTAGTTTCTATATATTTATTTTTATAGCTAATACATTATTGTATATTAAAATTAATTAATTTATTAATCTGTATATGTATATATTTTATGTTAAATCCCGCTACCCAAGATAAATACGGTTTGGGTTTTATCAAAAAACCAATATCTAAAAACCAAATAAAATCCGTAAAAAATCACTAAAACCCCGGAATCCGACTATCGGTTGAACCACTGGTTAAACCACTAGATGACTCTTACTTATAGTTTTTAGTTTTTATTTATGTTTTAAAATCTGTTTTGTATTTGAAAATTTTTAGTTAAGAAGTTAGGTTTCTCAATTTTACTGTTGTCTAACCCGCAGACTTATGCCGACGCTGTATCTTCTTTTTCTTCCTTTTTTTTTGTTTTTTGAATTTGTCTATCTCGTTTAATATGTTTTAGATATAATAGTTTAATTTTATTATTCACATTAGATATATAAATATTTATGAAATTTTTAAATCTTGTTAGTTTTTGTTAGATGTCATAAATCTGAATTTGTAACAATTTTATTTAAATAATCTAAACTTTTTTGTTATTTTGTATGTCAAATGATAATACAAATATAGAAACTAAAGTTAAGTATTTTATAAATTTTTTAACATAAAATATATACATATACAAATTATTATTTTATGTTTTATAAAAATTAAAAAAAACTTAACTTTAGTTTCTATATATTTATTTTTATAGCTAATACGTATATTAAAATTAATTAATTTATTAATCTGCGTTTTTTTTTGTCATCTATTAATCTCAAAACATATTTGGTAGAACCTAGACAAAAAAAAGGTAAGTGAAGTAAAGACCGACAGGGCGATTACAAGGTCTCAGTTTAACGCTAAAATCAACGGAAGAGGCGTAGTTTAGCATATCCTAAGCCCTGCCTTTCTAGCTAGCACTTGGGATAACCGCAGGCCGCAGAAGAGTGAGGACAGCAAGAACTTTCTTGTCCTCTTCGCCTATTCCTATAAACCTTAATTTTATTTTATTTTGATCCTTTTAGAATCTACACACCAGGTAAAACTGCTTTGATCGACCTCTTTTAATTGAGTTCTTTGCTTCTGTCTTTGTTGTGAATTGTTTTGATTGAAATGAATTTAGTATCATTATCATCATAATCATCTCTGTTTTCGTGTGTAAAAAAAATATCAATTCTTTACAAGAACTTGAAATCAAACGGAAACTTAGCTTTTGGGGTATTATACTCTGTGTTGATTTTTAAGTGTACTGGCCAATTCAACTATAGGTTTTTGAAGAAAATCGTTGAATGGGGTTTGATTCTTTGTAGATTATTATCGTGTTTGCTTAGGCTTACACTGTCTCATCTCTTTCTCTAGGTCTAGCATCTCAATATATAATCAAATATTCTTAACACTCTTAGTCAAGGTGCTTCGTCTGATGTCTTTGAACTATTGAAAAGTGTGCATTCTTTTTCAAGAGAATCCTCTGTTAATGTATTGCTTGGAATAAGTCCATTGTTCTCTGTTAACTTATGATTAATATTGGTTTTGGCATCTCTGTTTTGTATAAAAGACAATATTGCTTATCCAGAAGCGTTGGAAATGGAACTCTTGAGTGCAGTATGAAGAACTGAAATATATAAGAATTTAGTTTTTTTGGGAATCTTAATTAGCTTAACTTCTAGCAGCTATGTCCTTCTCTTATTGGCTCTTGCATTTTTATTCTGATTCCATAATCTGATGTGGAATGAATTAGGGAAATATTCAGAATGTGGAGGTTCAGTTTCTGAGTCAAGAGAAAAACCATAATAATGGAAAGCCTAGGAGGTAGAGGTTTCAGTAACACGAGCAGTGCAGCAACAACAACAAGGAAGAAGAGGAGCACTACGTTGCGGCGGCCTTGGAACGAAAGACAGTTACAGGATACTTCATCATTGCCCTCCACACCCATCCCTGACTATGTAAGAAACCACCAACCAACATCTTATAAATTTTTGCAATTTGAAACTTCAATTTTTATATCTCTTTTATTTAAGCTAAGTGTTGTCTTTTTCATTCTTGTTTTAGTATTTATGTCGAATAATCACTTCTTACACTGTAACAACCTTGACGGTGCCATAAGAATGAGTTGTGTCATGCATCAACTGATATGATTGGAGATTGGGTTTAATTTGTGTTTTTGGCAGAATGAGAACAGGATGGAAGAGAGGGAGTCAGATGAAGGATCAACGAATGGTTCTTTCCAAGGAAGTAGTCAGGGACACAGCACTGGGTTTCTTGTCCCTACTATTAAGAAAGATTCGAGCGACCGTGTTGCTGAGAAGAATACAATCAAGAAGGTTAAACTCAAACTCGGTGGTGGTTCATCAAAAGTTATAAACGCAATATCTGCATCCGATGGTGCTTCTGATATTGGTTTGTGCTCAGCAAAATCCTCCCACGCGTCCTTGGACACCACAAGCAAGGCGGATTCAAGCAAAACAATTACGTATCCTGTTCGAAAAAGCAACCGCATTTCTAAACGACGTGGTCTTGATGATGATGATGATGACGAAGAGATTCAGTTTCTGAGAAAGGTGAAAATGGGTAAAGTTGTTGCTGACGTTGATGAAGATGAAGAAAGGGACAGAAAACATAAAAAGCTGTCCAAGGTAATGAAACAAAATGTTGAGTACCCGCTTGGTGTTGGCAAGAAAGATAAGACGAGAGGAAAAGCATTTGATGAGGAAGAAGAAGGTCTGAGTGATGCAGAGGTTGAGCTAGGTAATAAGAGCGGGAGAGCTAAAAGAAGAGAAGGTCTGAGTGAACTTAAGACAGAAATTACTGTGACTACTCGTCGACGTTCTGGACATAGCGGAAACCTCATTGAGTTTCCTGGTGGCTTACCTCCAGCTCCACCTAGAAGTAAGCTTGATGAACAGGGCTATAGTTGCTCAATGTTTGAACCGGTGGAGGTTCTATCTTGTTGTTCTCTGACTTCAAGCTTTTTTTTATTGTGTTTGACTGTTTGTATACTTACAGAGCGGAAAGAAGATGGGTTAGAGGTTGATCAGCAACTAAAGAAAGCTGAGGCTGCCCAGAGACGTAAACTGCAAGTCGAAAAAGCAGCTAGAGAGTCAGAGGTTTGGTCATGTTTTCATTTTCAGTTGAATGAACTCAAAACTTTACTTACATCATCTTTCTTGCATCGGCAGGCTGAGGCAATCAGGAAGATCTTAGGCCAAGACTCTAGCAGAAAAAAGAAGGAAGATAAGATTAAGAAACAACAAGAAGACAAGGCTAAGGTATAAAAAAAATAACAAAATATTTTTTTTTTTTTTGCTGTTGAATGAAACTTTGAGCAGCTTATGTGAGATTTCTGTTTCATGCAGGAGAAGGCTGCAGACTCGATAGCCCGTAGATCAGACACAGTGAAGTGGGTAATGGGTCCTTCGGGAACCATCGTAACCTTCCCAGAAAAACTTGGATTACCATCTATATTCAACTCTAGTCCTCAAAGGTACCGATTTATTCACACTAATATTAGATACAATGTTGTGTTCCAATCTGAAGTATCACTTTGGTTTGATGCTAAAGACTCATTGGTAACTGGACTTAACTGACATTGTTAGCCTTGTTATATTGAACTAGCTATCCTCCACCGCGGGAGAGATGTGCGGGTCCAGAATGTAAGAACGCATACAAATACAGAGATTCACAATCAAACCTTCCATTGTGCAGCCTCCAGTGCTACAAGGCGATGAAAGGCTAGAATGGATATTGTAAGTTTTTATTCAAGCCCGTTATCTACTTACGATAGTGATAGAAAATAGTAATCGTTCATGTAAATAGTAATAATGGAGCGTCATGGGTACTGATATAACGAAACAGGATGTATAATTTGTTTGTATTTTAAAATAAGATTCAACTGTAAATAAACATAAGTGACTGTAGTTGTTATGTTTTATGTCATAATGTTTGATTGGTTAGTCTTCCAAGTAAAATGTTGGGTCTTTCTTTGCACACTATCAATTCCCTATCTACACATTGTAAGACATTTTGAATTCATATATTTAAAGATGAACCACATAATTCATGGGCAAAACTTACCTTCTCCAACCTATAGGGGGTAATCCAAGTATGGATAAACCGGAAGAGGATGGGAACACATTTGGCACCACCAACTAATTCGATTTTGTTGACAACGTTTGTAGCAATTAATCGCTCTATTGCTAACCTTATATTAACTCTGCCAAAATAACTCTCGAGTTAACTTGTCAAATAAACTGGTTTACTTGGCTGGGCCTGAACTCTCAAATCTCTTTACTTGAAGAGAATTGAGAATATGATGCCACACAATATCTCCCTTACTTTGATAGTCTGAACGTCACCTTGAAACCAAATGTTAAACGAGTAACAAAAGATATATCTATAGTGCTATATAACGATATGATGCAAATGTCTTGGGTATTATAACAAGGATAATATTTCTTGATATGTTTATCTTCTTTTGTTGTGTTTAATTCTGTAAAATATAACATTATGGTATAATAAGAAATATGTAACTAAAAGGTACGTTTACTAACACAAATAGAGATACAATAATGTTTGAGTACATGGATTATATGAAGGGTTAGGTGAAAAGATCAATACTAGAAAATATACTGGAAAAATGAAAATATTTTTGGTATCAATGGTGATATATAAATGTACTTGTTGTTTGTTCATACCAGTTTTAAAGATACTAGGGATATAGCCCCGCGCAAGCGTGGGGTCGTGAATCTATAAAAGAATTTTCAATTTGTGTTCATGAATTCGACATCTAACAACATTTTTTTTAAGAATATGTCAAACATACTCAGATTCAACATTTGACACGCTGACTAATTGACATCCTCATTAGCTATCCAGTAAATCTGCAACCTGTGTAAATGTAAGAAAATAATAATATATCCCAATTTAAAAACCCCACACAATAGTAAAACCCTTTATTAAACATAGCGCAATAATATATACATACCGAGAAAAATAGTCAAGGCGAGATTTTTTAACAGAAATAAAAAATAAATCTTCATGAGCTCCTCTCAGATCTATGTGAACTCTCTCGCTCCATCCAAAAAGTTGTGTTTCTTTTTCATTGGTTTTTCCTGTAGTTATCAGCTGTGTAAACAATTTTGTTCGCCTCCTCTTTAAAACTACTAGTGTGTTCTAATTCAAATTTGAAGTATGAGAAATTAGTGAATCCCTCCATGGCGTACAGGTCTCAGCAGACAACTTCAGAAAGTAGAACAAAGAACATTAAAAAGTTATACTAATCAAGTTTTCAGTAGGACTATGAAATTATATCAATTTAAGGAGTTTCAATGATATGTGACACTGAATAGAGCGGATTAGAGTGTAATGGTTTATCATTGGATGTGAGAGTTGAGCGACAAAGTGGGAGAACCCTATGCCATATTCAAAGACAATGCAAAAGAATATACGATTAGGAAGCTTTTTGGGTATGTCTGACGCATCAGCCTCACATTTTAAAAGTTATGTAGAAACTGAGTGCCATAGGCCGCAAGTTAATTTAAAATGACCCAACAATCATTAATTCATTACATAATCACGTTCGAAAACTCACTCCCGAGTGCCGTAAAATCACTGGAAAAACGTAATTTGGACACCAACGATGACGATTTAAAATGACTCAGTCCAAAAACCGAAATTCTTAAAAACTTAATTTTCACTCATTTCATCCTATAATCGAGTAATATATTTAAAAATTCATGAAGTTTTCATGAAAATGGCAAAAACGAAGAAACTGATGTATAACTCTTGACAAATTATGAGATGTCGGAGTCAATATTGCAGAAAGTCTAAAAGTCTAAAGAAGAAGATGACTTGTAAATATCATAATTGTCTTTCATTAAATCTAATCATAAAAAATGCAAAACGCACATGTTCTCTATTCAAACCCGGATTGTGAGCTTCTTTAATGATACATAAACCACTGCACTAAGTGATATTTAGTGATATTCATATGAATACATACTATTTTAAAACAAAAACATAAAGATGGATCCCACAAACATTTATTAAAATCTGATGTGGACACTTTAAGAAGAAAAGAAAATGTCTCATTATATATATGATTCACTATGTAAATAATATATTTATATCAAAGAGGATGATACAACGATGATAATAAAACATACAGCATAAATATATATCTTATTCTTTTCATAAGAATTAAAGAATGTTTTCTCCACTAACATTATAAACGAAATCAAATTCTGAAGTTTAAAGATGGAAGATGGTTAATCTAAAGAGACGAGAGAAGAAGGAAGAGTGGCCATCCAACCATCTTTATCGACGAAAGTTTTAGGATTTAAAAGAAAATCAACTTCTTTAGCTGAGAGATTCCTCTCCCACCCAATTCTTCCCTTCTTACTTGCTCCTTTTCCTGTGCTGTTTACCTCCACAAATGTAGATTTATCCCTGATCATATTATTTATAGTTCATTATTATTGTTACAATATGTTTTCCAAATATATAACACAATGTATCTATCTTATTAAAACAGAAACATTCTGTTGGACTTAACATTTATTTTGTAAGTTTTTAAATTAAATACACATTTATAATTTATAGTTAAACCTACATTAAATCATTAATGTTCATTCTTTATACTACTATCCATGTTTCCAAACAATATACTTATTTCTTACTACTATCAATATTTCCAAACAATATATTTTATACTACTATTAATGTTTCCAAACAATACAATAATTAATCTTAATATTTTATATCTATTATTTTCTCTTTAAAATTTTGTAGAAACATCATAATTTCATAAATTGCAAAATAATGAACTTTAAAATTTGGATTATAAGATTACAAATTATGAAACTATTACAACTTAAATTAAATTAGATTACATATTGGTCATCCATCAGTTCAATCAGTTAGTCTCGAATTTTAGTGATTTTTGTTAATATGAATATTTTAAAAACCTAAATTGAATTGTCAGATCTCCGGATTAACCGGTATAATCACAATCAGGTTGAATTTAGAAATACTGATTTAAATGCAAAAATATTTTAAATACACTCTTTAAAAGTTACCAAAATATTTGTTAAGTTATTAGTAAAAAATTTCATCGTAAAATATTCCGCGCTTTGGCATAATCTAGTTGGAAGTAAAAGAGAAAAAGAATTACGTACTCTTGGCCTTTATAATGCCAAGCATCCCAACCTTGAGGAACAACGACATTGGACATGTGTGTTCCATAAAAGACAACTCTAGAATAGCCTCCGTAGGCTCTTCCGAGGAATGCCTTACCAGTTCCTTTGATCACACATTTATTAAAACACAAATCCACTTGTGTCTTGCTCGCTTTCCCTCCCTTGCGCAGTTATGAATCCTGCTAACATTTCTCTGTTATTCACCGTTTTCTTTGATGTTACCCCTATAACATTTATCACGCAGTTCTGCATCCAAATACCAACTCATTTAGATATATTTTGGCTCAATTAGAACGGGAAAACAGAAAAATATAACAGTTTTTGCTTGGTATGTTGACTCTTGGTAGGTTTTGTTTGGCATGTTCGCTTGTGATGTTGCCTAGCCTTCAAACTGACTCCCACTATAATAAAATAAACGATTTCTGACCGCATATTTCATTGGAAATGCGTCGAGAAAAGACAATCCCTACGAATTTCCAACAAATCGCTCATCAGTACTATTTCGTCAAAAGAAAAATTCCATCGGAAATTTCTCGGCAACTTCGATGAATTTCCAAAGAATTCCATCAGATGTAGTCCTCATCAAAACAGACCAAAACATTCGTCGAAAATAAATTCCGATAAAAGTTAGATCGTCGGAAGTTTTTCAGACGAATCATTTCGGCTCCATCCTTGATCCCATAAATATAAATTATTATCTTTTTGTACAGTATTGTTTTATCACAACATCCGTATACTTAACCTGCATGCTTTTATTGAGAGAATATATGAGATTACTTGGTATATAGATTGGCCTCTTCCCCATATGAAATCAACGGCTCCTTCGATGTAACATTTGTGGAAGTAGTAGCGACCAAGTAAGTCCGCAAGTGTGTCTTGGACACTGATGAATCTACAGCCATAGAACGAGGCCTTGTCCGCCATTAGTATTGCCGATGGAGCTACCTTTATATCCTTATTCGGTACTGTTTGTTTTATGTTGTTATAAGTATTACTAGATTTTGATCTGGGCTTTCAAAGTACGGGATTTAATATTTTTTAATTTAGAAATGATATGAATATCTAATTACATAAATGCTTTCATTATTATAAGGTATTGACGATACATTTTATTTATTTCAAAATTAAAATGTGTTTCTCACTTACTCTATATCGGTTCTAGTGGACTAACATTACTTCCGATCATGTTAAATTATATCGTAGCCTAAACTCAATTTTTAATTTTATAAATATTTATTGTGTGTTTATTGTATATTTTTTTATAAATACATGATAATTTGTAATAATAGAAGTTCTCGGGTTTTGTATTCAATTTACTTATATTTGATTTTTTTTTTGAAAGAGCGAGATTGTCTATTTTTAAAAATCTGTATTTAAATTTTTTTATAAAGTGTTTTAAACATTATTTAATATTTAGTTGCAAGAAAAAATTATAGTTGTTTTATATGTTTTGTAGGACCAATATCTTAAACATGTTAATTTTGAGAAAAAAAAATTATGTTTTTGCAAAATTTAAATTTGACTTGAGGCCCATGTTAGATGTTTTGATGTTAGTGGTTTGCTTAGGAAGAGAAGAAGCTTATTAATAATAAGTGTCTTACGCAGTGTTTTGAAATCCGGCCCAGATCCGTGGTTGAATTGGTAAATCTGGTGATCCAAGATAAATCCGGTTCAGATTTTATGAAAATTCAAAAATTCAAAAACTCAATAAAACCCGTTAAAAACCAATAAAACCCTGAGTCCTGTTAGTGGTTTAACCATTGGTTGAACTAATATACATTTTTACTCTTTTTAGTTTTCAGTTATGTTTTTAAAATCTATTTTTATATTTTTTAATTAAGAAATCAGGTTTTTCAGTTTTGTTATGAAAAATATATTAATGATGTCTTACTTTTGGTAAATTTTAGATTTTATTTTTAATTTTATTATTCACATTAAACATATAAATATTTATAATTTTTTAAGTCTTGATACTTTTTGTTAAATGTCATAAATCTTAACTTGTTACAATTTCTATAAAAATAATCACAATTATTTTTGATATGTTGTATGTCAAATAAAAATAAAAACAGAAACTAAAGTTAAATATTTTCTAGATATTTTTAAACATCAAATATATACATATCCAAAATATTTTTTATGCTTTATAAAATATTAGAAAATACTTAAATTTAATTTCTATATATTATTTTCATAGCTAATATATTATTATATAATAAAATTAGTTAATTTTTTAATCCGTGGTCGATCCAATGATCCGGTGATCCAGAAAGTCATCTGGGTAAATGTCTGGGTCAGGTTTAAAAACATTGGAACTTTTACGACAAAAGATATTTGGGTTTTTTTAATCTCAGCAAATCGTAATCACATCTCAAGATATATACTAATATTTGATATAGTTTATGTTCCTACAATTAGGCAACTTTGGTTACCATGATATAAAGATATTGGTCAAACAATTTTTGGTGTGAATAATATAAAAAATCAAATTAGAAAATGGCATTCTCTTGTAAATAATTTAAAAATTCAAAGGCAAAATCCTAATAGGGATTCTACTTTAATAATATAGACTAGATTTTGACATGCATACTCGTGCGGATATATATTTTTATAAAATATGATATTTTCATGTTAATATTAGAGTTGGGGAAAAAACCCGAATCCAAAAATCGAACCGATCCCGATCCAAAGAGAAGTACCAAACCCGAACCGAAATTGATTAAATATCAAAATTTTCATGTTTAGAAAAATGAAACCGAATTCGATCCGAACCGAATGTAAATAATTGAAAATATATAAATACATCCAGAATATATATAGTACTTATAAATTGGTTTAAGTAATTGAAAATATATATAAATACTCAAATGTAAATATCTAAAATAGTTAAAGTATACTCAAATTACCAAAATTACTTAAAATAATTATTGATTCTCTATCCAAATATAATAATCATACCACTTTATATTTTAAGTTCAAGTATTCTGATATATTTTATTCAAATTTATATGTAATATATTATTTTTTTATATATTCTGAAAAATTTAAAGTATATAATAAATTTTAAAAATAATTTAAATGGATTATCCGAATGAGACTGAAATATTTGACCCCGAAAACGCAAAACCCAAACATACCCGAATGGGTACCCAAATACCCACCCCTATTTCACAATCTATTTTTCCTTTAAAAACACAACAATATATGTACTATCATATAAATAATCACATATATTATGTTTTTAAAATTTAATTATAAATATAAAAATCATAATTTAAGTTGGTATATGAAATTTGACTTTGTATTGTATTTTTCTTATATATATTGAAAACATTTTTAATAATGGTTATTGGAAAATATTTTAAGTAAAAATAAAATTTTGAATATATGTATATTTTGAATCAATTTTGATATAAATCAACTTTAAATTATTATTTTTGATTTGAAATTTGTATATATATATAGTTTAAATTTTGCATTATGATTATTTTAAATAAATGATATTTTTAGATAATTAGATTAGCTCATTTTTGCATATTTTAAAGTTGACTCAAATAAATAGTTTATCATAATATAATAGATTTTCAATTTTTCTTAATAACATAAATTCATTATTTTCTTAATATATTGTTATTCATATTTCCAAACAAACTTTTTTTTTAAACTGATATTCATGTTTCCAAACAAACCTATTTTTTTAAAACTGCTATCCAAATTTCTAAACAAATATCTTTTTAAAATTGTTATATATGTTTCCAAACAAATCTAATTTATACTTCAGTTTTAATAATATAGATAGATGTACCATCATAATACAAAGCATGCATAACTCATCTATCTTATTAAAACAGAAACATTACAACTTCTTCTAGGTGGATTTTAAAATTGGACCTTATGTAATTAATGTTATATTAATCTATTTATTATTAGACATGCCTTTTTATAAATAATTAATATCAACCATTACCATAGTTTTTACTTCTTACCTTATTATTATATCCACCACGCATGTTTCTTTATATTGCATATATTTTACTATAAGCTAGATACATCCACTAGCATATAAGATAGATTATTAATAATACATCTACTAACATATAATACTATACGACAGATTACTAATAATACAATATATTATATGTATTCATTAACTTGCATCTATCAATATTAGCAATACTATAAAGACGACTAACTCTATACTTTGAACCTATAAACTATGATATACTAATTTATAACAAAATGATATTACTGTTACAAATTAGTTTTTATAAAAATTATTTATAGTAGCAATTCGTTATATAATATAAATTTAATCAAGACCTAAATTTTTTTTTTCTGTTCAGAAAAAAAACCTATGAATATATACCATTAAATTAGCCAATTTTTTTTGAATAAATAGTAAATCTCACCAAACCAAAAAACTAAATTAAAAATATAACAAACAATATTATGTTTGAAATTTAGCTCACTGGGTCGGCTATAAATCTGTTCATTTCAGGTATGAGTTGTTCGAGTTCTCAACATTTTGATCTAAGTAGGTATTTGATTTTTTTTTGTCCGGGTCGATTTTTTTTGGTTCCGGATCATTATAACACTTTTATATTATAAATCTTAAATAATATACAACATGTATATAAAATATGTGAATCAAAAGATAAATCCGCGCAGGCGCGCGGATCATGATCTAGTTATATGTATAACAGAATCTTGTAGTATGATATTTACATCCATGTGTGAAAACCAATCCAAAAGATCTATCTAATCATGATATAACTTAACAGGATGATTGATACGGCAGACAAATATCCAAATGATGGACTAGTAAAAAAACGAAATATTTAAAACAGTTGGGCGAACAATTTTTTTCATGTATAATAGTTAAAAAAACAAAAAGGTAAGTGTTATAGAATGTATTGGCTCAATTGTCTTTATTAGATCGTATAATACAGAATATATACTGAGTACTAGAGGTATTCTAGGTATTAGATAAAGACATAAGTACCCTTATATACAACTACTCTACACACCCCCTCAAGATGGAGGGACTTTGATCACTCCAATCTTGGACATCAGCTCATGAAAGCGCGCCCTTGAAAGTGGTTTGGTGAGAGCATCGGCCAGTTGATCTCGTGTGGATACATGTGAAACACGGAGTGCACCAGACTGGACGTTGTCTCTGACGAAGTGAAAATCAAGAGCTAAGTGTTTCATTTTGGAGTGGAACACCGGATTTGCACTGAGGTAAGTAGCTCCGATGTTGTCGCAGTATATGGTGGGAGTAGAAGGCAGCGAGGCGCCAAGTTCTTGGAGCAGTGAGGTCACCCAGCGAAGTTCAGATGCTGTATTTGCCACGGATCTGTATTCAGCCTCAGTGGAAGAACGAGCCACTCCGGTCTGCTTCTTTGATGACCAGGCAATCGGGTTTGAACCAAGATAGACAATGTAAGCATTAGTTGAGACGAAATCATCCGTGTCGCCAGCCCAATCAGCATCGGAAAAGGCATGTAGATGAAGCGGTGACTGTCTGCCGAGGAAGATACCATGCGATAACGTTCCTGCAAGATAACGAAGGATGCGTTTTGCAGCCTGCCAATGAGCATCAGTGGGCCGGTGCATGAATTGCGAGAGGCGATTGACACTGTAAGCGATATCTGGTCGAGTATATGATAGGTACTGCAAACTGCCAATGACCATTCTGTATTCTTTAGCATCGGCAAGAGGAGTTCCAGTGGACAAGGAGAGCTTCGGTGTAGTAGCTTGTGGTGTCGTGACCGGCTTTGCGTCAAGCATATGCATCTTGGTTAAGAGGTCGATAATATACTTTCTCTGCATTAGATGGAGGCCAGAACGTGTCCGAGTGACCTCAATACCCAAGAAGTAGTGGAGATCGGTAGGATCTTTTAACGAGAACCGAGATGAGAGAACATGAATACACGCAGAGACCATCGAGAGAGAGCTTCCGGTGATGATGATATCATCGACGTAAACCAAGATATATAGAACGTGTGCTCCCTGAATGTAAATGAAGACTGAGGTATCAGCAACCGAATTATAGCACCCCATCTGACCCAAAAACGTTTTCAATTCCTGATACCACGCCCGCGGAGCCTGTTTGAGACCATAGAGAGCTTTCTTTAGCCGGCAGACATGATGGGGGCGATCTGGGTCGATAAAGCCTGGAGGTTGTGAGACATAAACCTCATCCGTTAGAGTACCTTGCAGAAAAGCATTATTGACATCGAGCTGCTTGATTGGCCATGCTTGTGTGACGGCAAGATGAAGCACCAGTCTGATGGTAACGGACTTGACAACTGGACTAAAGGTTTCTGCATAGTCAAGACCATACTCCTGTCTATCTCCACGAGCGACCCACCTGGATTTGTACCTATCAAGCTTGCCATCAGAAAAATATTTTAGTGTATGAATCCACTTAGAACCAATAACATTTTGATTTGGTGCAGGCGGAACCAATTCAAAAGTCTGGTTTGCAATCTGAGCATTATACTCAAGGCTCATGGAACGTCTCCAATTCTCATCTCGCATAGCTTGGGTTATAGTTGTGGGTATAGGAATAGGTTGGGAGGTGGTAGTGGCGACAAGAGTAAGCTTTTTGGTGGGTTTTGTGATGTTATTTTTGGAACGGGTGCGCATGGTATGGGTATTGTGGATCTGTTGTGGTAACGGGTCAGTAGAAGGAGGTGAAGGAAGATTAGTTGGTTCGGGTGCAGGCTCAGGAACAGGTTGAGGCTGAGGGACGTCGGGTTGAAGAGGACTCGGAGGTGCCATAGCTGACGATGTAGCCGTTGAATTTGTACCTGTACCCACTACATTACTCTGTTCGTGAGAAACAGAGTTTGTAGAAGACGAAGACTGAGTCGACGACAAGTGAGGATCTTGGCCGGGGGAGACGGTTGCGACGAGTGTACGAGCGGAGGCTGAGTAACTGGTATGCGAGTAGCTGGTGTGAACGGAGGGGATGTGGGTTCTGTGACTGGTGGTTCTTTGGGGAGTGGTCGAGTAAATGGGAAGTCCGACTCAATGAAGGTCACGTGTCTGGACGTATAAACGCGACCAGTCGGACGGTGGAGACATAGATACGCGCTCTGGGTCAGAGAATAACCAACAAAAATACACTCAAGAGAGCGAGTATCTAGTTTGTGATGGGTATAAGGTCGGAGCCAAGGGAAGCAGGCGCAGCCAAATACACGCAGCTTGAGGTAATTAGGTGGCTTTTGGAACAGTAGGGCATAAGGGGATTGATGGTTAAGGACTGAGGATGGTTGCCGATTGATTAAATACACAGCAACTGCAAAAGCATACGTCCAATACTCTGTTGGCATCGAGGCTTGGTGAAGAAGAGTAAGTCCGGTTTCAACAACATGGCGGTGTTTTCGTTCAGCAATGCCATTATGCTCAGGTGTGTGAGGAGGAGAGGTGAAATGTGATATCCCGTTAGCTGCTAAAAACTGTCGGAGAGCCACAAATTCACCCCCATTATCCGAGTAGAGATTGCGTATGGGAAGGCCGAAATGTTTCTCAACAATGGCCTTAAACAAGGGAAAAATTTCTCGCACTTGGGATTTTCTTTTGAGAGGATATAGCCATGTGTACCGGGTAAAATGATCAACAAAAATAAGGTAATATTTGTAGTGATCAAAAGAAAGTATGGGAGAGGTCCAGACATCCGTATAAATAAATTCAAGAGGTTGGGTTGAGGAAATTGTATTTGAATGAAAAGGAAGTTTGTGACTTTTATTGATAAGACAATGAGAACAAGGCAAAAGTTTTTGAGAAGAAGCAGAAACTGGTAAAGAAAATTGAGAAACAACAGAGTTTAAAATAGTAGAAGAGGGGTGTCCCAAGCGCGAGTGCCAGTAGGTGAGAGACGTTTTGGGTGTGGGTGAGGCGAAGAGGGTAATGGTGTTTTGGTTGGTAACTGGCCACTCGTACAACTCATCTTTAGTCTTGCCTTGGAGCAATCGGACCCCCGTGCTGAGATCCTTCACCTGGAAATGGGCAGGAAAAAATTCAACGGACACATTGTTAGTATTGCAAAACCGATAAACAGAGATGAGATTCTTCTGTAAATTGGGTACATAAAAAACATCATTCAATGAATAAGAGCGAGTAGGGGTTGAAAGAGATGTAGAACCAGTATGCGAGATGGGAATGGAGGAACCATCAGCGATGGTAACTGCTTCGCCGCCCGTGTACGGTTGATGCAGAGCAAGATTGCTCAAGTCAGTGGTGAGATGGTGGGTTGCGCCACTGTCAAGAATCCAATTGTTAGGATTGTACTGTTGCGCCATAGCCATGTTGACTCGTGGTTGCCATGAGGTTGGCGAGGGTGCATTGTAGCGAGGACCGGAGGCTGATGCATTAGCAGTTCCCTGCATCTGTGAGCAACGACGCGCGCTGTGTCCATGAGCACCACACAATTGACAACGACCTTGATATCCTCGAGCTTGATTGTAGGAGCGAGGCGTGAACTGTTGCTGTTGTTGCCAAGTCTGGTGACCTCTGTTATTGCCGCGGTTCTGAGTGTGGTAGTGACCACGATTGGAGTTGCTGTTGTTATCCTTGAACTGAGCCGCATTGGCTGTAACTGGAACTGCTGATGGAACAGGGTTCTTCGTCTGCAACTTTACTTCATGATTGAGAAGTTTCTCGTGAATCTCAGTAAGAGATGGCGGAGTTTCACGACTCTCAATCTGATCAACAATCTGTTTGTAATCCTCTGGTAAGCCCTCAAGAACGTACTCAATCTGATCCTCCAGATCAAATGGTTTACCAAGCAACGCCAGCTGATCGAAACGAGTAGTTAAGCCTTGTACGTATGCGTCAATCGTCATAGTACCTTTCGTCCATGCTTTAACTTGCTGACGAAGCTGCTGGATGTGTGCGCGACTCGGCTTCGCGTATGTGGCAGACAAGGTATCCCAGATCTGCATCGATGTAGTGGTGGTGGACAGGATTGGTTGAATCGTTACTGTGATCGCACCAAGAAGCGAGCTGTATATCAGCTTATCTTGTCTCTTCCATACGGTGTAGGCAGGGTTGGTGGAGAGAACACCATCGTGAGTGACAGTCGGAGGAGGAGCGACGACCGAACCGTCGACGTAACCAGCAAGGTCATAACCTTCAAGCAACGCGAGAACTTGACGACTCCACATCAGAAAATTGGACGCCGTGAGTTTTGTAACATTGTTCATGTTAACATTAAGGATACTTTGAGTATTAGAGACCATGACTGTCTCGACAGGAGCAGAGTTTGAAGAACCAGACATGGTGGTGATGAAGAAGACGAAGAAGAAAGCGTTGAAAGCTTTTGAAAAAAAAAAAAAATGTTTAGCGGGGTTAAAAAAAAAATTGAGATCCCTAGGAAAGGAGCTTTGATACCATATAGAATGTATTGGCTCAATTGTCTTTATTAGATCGTATAATACAGAATATATACTGAGTACTAGAGGTATTCTAGGTATTAGATAAAGACATAAGTACCCTTATATACAACTACTCTACAAGTGTCTAGATCGATGACTGCTCATTTGTTTTAGTGATGTTTTTCATATGTACATTATAGATAAATGAAATCACTAATTCTTATAGAGTAAAAATTTAGTGATTTTGATTTTTTTTGAGGAATCATGATTTTGAATCGTCAAAATATGGACGGGTGGTATACCATTTGTCTATTTGTTTTTGACAGTAAAAACAAGTTGATGGGAAAGAAAACCAATTTCAAATTTTGCCACGGATATATATCATTGACGACACAAAAAGTATCATCAACAACACACGATGATAGCCATACCAAGGAAAACTACATATGATAAACCATAACCTTGAACGTAATATTAATAGCGACGAAGTATTCAGCGTTTAATCTGAACGGACCACTCGAATTAGCTAGTCCTGCATCACTATATTGAATTGCCACTCTCGATGCATCGTTTCCTTGTATTACTATCATTTGCTTCTCGATCATTATCTTTTCGCTGCAGCCATACACAAATATGTATATTAGTACACAAATTAAGTAAATTTGTGGCTAAAGAATAATAAATCAATCAAATCGAAATTAAATCTGTTAAAAACAAGTAAATCTGTTGCTAAAGAAAAAAACAAATTCGTGAAATTCTACATAATTCTGTTCAAATTAATTAAATATGTGGCCAAATAAACTAATCCTGACAAAATTAAAATAAATTTGTGGCTAAATGTGACAAATTTGTTGTAATAAATCTGTGAAAATCATATTACGTCTATAAATTTTAAAATAAATCCGTGACTACAAAAGAATATATTTACGTCTATCACTACTTAAAACGTGAAAAAATAAGTCTATGGATGGCACAATCATAAATATTTCGAAAAATCAGAAATTGCATTTTCGTAATTATTGTTTTTATTAATAAAGAAGATAAATTAGGCATGAAAAATAAATTAGTAACTAGTGTTTGACCCGCACGCCCGTGCCGGTGTTTATTTTTATTTTTATAAATAAATATTTTATTTTACAAAAATGGTATAATATATATTTTAAAATTTATCTATATTAACTAACTGTTTAATATTAAATCTCTAAACACAATAATTTTATAGTTTATATTTTTTTTGAACCGTCAATCGTTTTAGCCACATTTCAAGAGTATGATTTGTGCGTCGGGACAAATGTATTTTTATTCTAAATTTATTTTTTAGTTTTTTATTTGTTATTTTGAATAGTTTTAGTTATTTTAGGTAATTTAACTAATTTTTAATTAGATTAGTGAAAATATATATTTTGAGCTTTTTTCAAAAATTTTAGGTTTTTAAAAATATTTTAAGACGATTTCAAACATTGGTTATAATCGATCCGAATCGAACACAGAAGGAACTGAACCAAACTCGATCTAATAATTAGTAAAACCCGAATTGAACTTATGAGTATCACACCAAAAATTTGAAAATCTGTATGAACCGAACCAAATTCGATGGGCCTAAACGACCAGTCATAAGAGTAATACTTGTTTTACTAAGTAAGTTTTGTTTTTTTCTGAATATGAGTAAAAATTAAACTATATAGGAATTCTATATATTTTGTGTTAAAAAAAGAGAGAATTCTATATATATTGTTAGTGTGGGTGTGAAGATACATAAGGAGATCTATACTAAATATTTAGTTTGGCGTGAAATGCACTTAGATTGAATAATTAGTAACCGATAATGATTTTTTTGCTTGAAACGGATAATGATATTTTAAAAATTATTTAGATTTGGTTAGTTCCCTTTTTAAATAGTTAGATTAGAGTTATTCTTGAGTTCACTAATAGAAATCAAGTATTTCATAATCAATATTTTTTTCAAAAAAAAGAAACAAAATAACAACTTTCCAATTCGACTATAAGGTGGTTTAATCTATACTATTAAAGTAAAATACCTCATAGTATTCTACCCTTATTTTTCAATTTATTTACAATGACATGCCATTATCTTTTTAATTTTTAAAAAATAAATTCACTAACTATATATTTGGCCAATTGGATGGGAGAAATTTTTGATAACCAATCGGTTTCAACCAGCATTAATTAACATCATTACTTATCATTAAAACTTAAAGCAATCTTTGGGTAATAATATGTATCATACGATATGATTCTTCTATACATGGTAACTGAATATGCTTCATTATTAAACGCCATTAAATAGCATCCATAATATTAGGCATATTGTTTTTTTAATACCTTACAGTTTATTGATTCTGAGGTTGTCTTTTTCAAATATTTTTCGTAGAATTATGATTTTCAATAATAATCATTTAAACATATATAACAGCTTCTACACATATACAAAACAAACATGTTATATAATTTTTTTTTAAAGATATGATATAAAATATAATATGTTATAAAATTAGATATTTAAAAAAAAAGATAATCACACGCTTTAAAAATGTGGATCAAAAGTTAGATTATACTATTAAAGAAGAATCCATAATATAATTCTACCTTTAATTATTTTTGTTATTTACAATGGTATGTCATAGCTATTTTATTTTTTTTATTAATAACTAAATCTACCCTACCACGATTTTTTTTCAATTTAAATTATTAAAAGTTGTTTTCTTTTCAATTGCTTATAGTCAGATTTGGAAACATATATATTCAATAAAAACCTAGACCATCATTATAATATCATTAGAAAACATGAACTTCCAAAACGTGAACCAACTGTTATATACAAAATATGTTAAGATTTATTATTTGTGTAGCATCCAACTCTTAATATTTGTAAACCAAATGGTTGTTTTACAAATATAAATTTATATGGATACCCGATAAAAATTCATTCTCTAATCCTAACCAAAGAATCGAAACCCAAACACATAAAACCTTAACAATATTGCTTTTTATTTAAAAAATCTAAAAATTGATTTATATCATGTATTAATTTTGCGATCATATGGACTATATATTTTGGGTAAAACGTATTTTGTTACCATTCTCCTAAAAATTAGCATTATTTTGGCAACTTTAAATGATTTGATTATACCAACATATTCGGAACTTTCTAAAATATATGATTATATTCCTAACAATATATATTCGTTTAAAAAATCTACTAAAATATACAAAGCATAACTAATATATTTTTTGTTTAATATTATAGATATTTAGGCAGGTTGAAAAGATTTAATCTCACCAATAATCTAGGTATTTATAAAAATAATCAAGTATATTTTAAAGAATATATTTTTCAATCATAGCTAACTACCGTATTTTTTCTCACCTCCATTCCAAACAAAAACCAAAAATATCTTCTATTATACAAATCATCTCTTTGAAAGTTGTAAAACATTTCAAAATAGGATGAAAGGTTAGTCTTACACACACAGAAGAAATACAACTCCAGCTACTTAGATATATTGGCAATATATTACTATTTTGTAAACAAAAATCATTTTTAAAAACAAAAACATTAACAATCAACACAACTATATTAGCACAATTCTAATATATTATAAACAAATATAAATCTATGAAAATTACATTTTACAAATATTTTTCTTTTCTAAATAGAATTTTAAAAGGAAAACGATCCCGCGCTTTGAAAGCGCGGGTCAAAATCTAGTACATATTATATTAGTTGTTTGAGAATCTTACAAACGGTGTTACAAACAAAAAAAGAATCTTACAAACGATTTACGCCCTAATAAATAGGTACTTCATATAAAGTTTTTAAGGAAATAGAACTTCAAAGAAAATATCAATCATGAAATTTCTATTTATGTGATAGATATATAGGAAAGAATATTATATATCGTTTTTTCATTTAAATATTGTCTTCCTCAAGTATGACATCTTTTTGGTTAATGATTTAGCTAAGTGTAGATGGAATGTGCTTGATTTTAGGATTATTTTGTGGAGCTAATGAAGATTATATGTAGTATGTTGATTACACTTCAAACATTCATAATATATATGTCTAATGATATCAGCTTGAGAATTTTTAATGATTTTTTGTATATTATAAAATTTGGATCCGTAAATTTGATGCACTTCATTTTACACTTTTGGTTTATTAGAAGTTGTGAACCCATACATTGATTGGACATCCACTTTCACAATTTGATGTTTTTCTTTTGGTAAAATTTCATAGTTTGATGTTTTTATATCTAAACACATAAAATGAGGGTTGGTATGAATTACGTGTATTGCATGAAAACCAATCTTTGATAGTAGTGATAGTGGAATATGATGTACAATAATAATATTAATTTTATGTGCACTTGATTTTAGAATCTTGGCTTATTAATAGTTGTAAACCAATTTATGCAAAGATTGGAAAATTTTGCCGGCTATTAAATAGTAAACCGAGTTATTTTTGTTTGTTATGAGATAAATTATGTTAATAATGGGAAATTCAATCGTAATGGGCTGGTTAATTCACGAAAGGGCTTTTAATTATTACTAAAACTATTGTGTTTAAATCAATGGCATTCAATTGTAATTATTTAGAAAAATTCAGGGTTAATTCAAATTTGTACTTCACTTTTAATAGATTAGATTAAAATAAAATTAGAGTTAAACTAATAATTAATTGACAATTAAGGGTTAAACTAGTTTTTTACCCAAAAATGCTCTAATAAATCTCTACGCTACTTGTTTGATTTTTCGGGATAACACTCTAACCTCCTGGAGATGAACTCTATTTTGGGACTTGTATTGCAGGCGTGAATAAAAAGCTATTTCCACAAAATGGAAGATACAAATTTGATCACACGGATCTCTTTGATATCGGAATTCGAGTGATAAGACAGCAGCAAAGCTCTGCTCCTGTGATCAGACAGCAGCAAAGCACAAGGCTTTGTGCCAAGTTATTACAATTTCACAAGCTTAGTAGCTGCTTTCGCTAAGAGGGTTTAATAAGGACATTGAGTTAGCTAATGCTTTGATCTATATGCATGCTAAATGTGGTGACTTACAGGACTCTGAAAGACTGTTCTTCAAAATTGCAGAGTAGAGGAATCTTGTATCTTTGACTTCAAAAGGAGTAGATGCTGTTGGGTTTTTTGATGTAACGGTTGGTTCCAGTAACAGACCAGACCGGATTGTTTTCATAGCAGTTCTGACCGGGTGCCGCTATGCCAGTCTAGTGCAGAAAGGACTTAAGTTATCCGTTTTCAGACAGTTTTGATGATCAAGAAGCCGGAACTTGAAAATGATACACAAAGATGAAAACTTGGTTTGTGTGTTTAAGTTATCCGTTATATGATTCTCCACCGTTCTTTTTGTCACATTCAAGGTATGAATGATTGTTGAAACTACACAGAATCTGAAAATGGGTGAAAATCTTTCTTTATTTAACAACCATTAGTGGAGAAAAATCTCTTTTTTCATAGATAGGTAACGGAGAGTGGTCATACTTACTAAAGAAAAAGATCCCTAATCTTCACCGGCCTTAGATGGATCAAGTGCTGCTTGCCTATTTATAGTATAACTTCTCTTTCTTGTACTGAGGTTGTATTGCTTTTCTGAGTTTTCTTTATCAAAAGCAAAAGCTGTACACATGGTTTACTCGTTATTTTTTAGTCAAAAAAAAAAAGTAGATTTCTGTTGAAATGTTAACATCAGAAGCTTCAGATCTAGACAACTAGAACCTAAACTTTGCTTGTTCATAGGTCTTTTGAAGGATATTTCGGTTTATTGTGGTTTAGTCTGAAAAGTGGAATCATAACTCTTATTAATGTAGAAAATTAAGCAGCAGAAGCAGAAAGTATTACGTGATTAAGATAATTAAAAATAGAGAGTGCGGCTTAAGTAACTAAGCATCGCTGACTGCAACAGCCTCTTTAACTTCAGTGGTTGCATTGTTCTTCACCATTGCAGGATTCTCAACCTCAGGAACCACAAAAGCTGAAACTGGAAAAGTCCTGGAGAGACCAGTCGGTGTCCTGAAATTGATCTTACCTGAACTTGTTGGCTGCTCCAAGACAAGCTCATTGAGAGTGACCCAAATAAGAAGCTCTTTGGCCTTAACACCGGTCAGCTTCTTGATCTTTCCGACTTCCACAACAGCAGTGACCTCAGTGCCGTAAGAGACAAGTTTCCCAATAGTTTCAAACTTGTGAGTGATGCTCTTCTTCTGCTTAAGCCACACAACACCTGTTTCTCTGTCGTATCCAACCTCTTCTATGTCCTTCAATGGCAATAACCCATTAGGCATATTGACTTCCTTGAGGAACACCTTCGTCTTCTCACGGCATAACTCATCCCCTGTGTATTTCTCTGCCCTAGCTCTCACTTCATCTGTAACCAAACCCATCTCTCTGTTTTTCTGTGTTTTTTGTTTTTGAGATCTGTCTTTTGGGGATTTTAGTGGCGTAGTTCGCCTTTCCATTTATAGGTGGTGTCGTTTAAGCTTACCTTTGTATTCTGCATTCAATTACGGAAAATGCCACTGTAAGATTTATCACATGTTTCTACCAATGGTTCTAATTCTAAATTCAAAGATTAAAAAGACATTGGGATGGAAAAAAATTAACACAATCTGAGTAAGAAAAGTAGTTGATAAATTGTCTTAACTTATATCTGTAGACTTAACTTTAATCTTCAAAATCTGAAACGTCAAATTACTTCAAAATAGCAGCTTCTTCCATTTCGTCGTCATTATAGATATTTTGTACATAAATTAAGAAACTGGTTAAATATTCAAATTTACTCTGGTTTGACTATTAGAATTACATAACATTTATTGTTTATTTTAGTTTAATTAAGTTAAAGAGATAAATTAATAGAAAAGTTGCATTAAAATCATAACATAATATTTATTTTACAACAGAAATTTTATATTACAACAATATTTAATTCGAAAAGGAGGGAGTAATTATTTATTTTAAGATCATCCCATACCGTATAATAAAATTTAATATAATAGGTGGATATAAGTTGTTAGCTGAAATTAAAATTTTGGGTTATTGAGATTGGAACTGGAAAAGTAAAGAAAAAAATAAAAGAATGTGAGGCATTGTATAGGTCTTTATGGTTACAGTTGGGAAAATTTATGGCCTAATTAAAGTGGCTTGGTGAGGAAATAAACGTCACAATATGACCAATAAAGTATTTACACGTGTTGAATCTTATTTTTGCATATGTAGATAGGACAGTCAGTGGGACACCTTATTTAATCGCATGGTCTGGTTACAACTTGCATGTAAGAGACAAAAATCAATAACAAGCCAATTTTTTTTATCAAAACCAAAATCGTTATGATCAGTTGTTTACTATGCAAAGGTCGTTTTGCAAAATAAATAATTATTAGATTTTGATTCGTATTTTCAAAACGCAAGATAATTTTTTTCGGTGATAATTTTATAGAATTGCATTTTTTCTTTATTTAAGTAGGTGTGGATATACAATTTGTAATCAAATCCGAACCAAAACCAACCAAAAATCGATCTGTACCGATTCAAAATGTAAAAAATACCAAAACAGATTTTGTAGGATGGTAGAAAAATATATCTGAACCGAAGTGTTATTAGCCGAACTCGGACAGATAACACAAAAGACCAAAAAGTAACCGAACCAATATAACCCAAATTCGAAAGATATATAATTATTTTATGAGTCTAAGATGTTATACAAATTAGAACCAATTAAGTTTGATGTGTTATGTTCGAACCTGATTCGTAGTTGCAAATATAGCTCAATGAAACATAGAATATAATATAAATTAGAATCAAAATTCAAAATATCCAATCTGTATCCCAACGGATACCTAATTTAATATGTGTTTTATGTTTTGTTCAATTAATTTTATATATGATAAATATTTTACATGTTTTTTAGAATAACTCGTAAAACTATACTCATAAAAATAGAAATAATAAAATATTCCATCATAAATTACATATCAATAATATATAACTATTAATATTTATTTTAACAAATATATATATATAATTTACTCTATCTATAAGAATTATATTATTATGTATTTGGTGAGAGTTTTGAAGAATTTGTTTCTTACATTTGGATTAAATTAATACATTTGTATATATATGAATTAGTAGGCATATATAGGTATTTTTATATTAATAAATAATAATTCGTTACTTAAAGTTAGTCTTAATATACATTGAGTTCATTTTTTTAAAATCAATAGATTTGTTATTTAGTTTCTAAATTTTAGGTAAGGATATATATTTAATAATAATTAAGTTAG
The DNA here is from genome assembly GCF_000801105.2 of Raphanus sativus. Taxonomy (NCBI): domain Eukaryota; kingdom Viridiplantae; phylum Streptophyta; class Magnoliopsida; order Brassicales; family Brassicaceae; genus Raphanus; species Raphanus sativus. The sequence continues at coordinate 11,201,112 of NC_079516.1, read as the reverse complement.
GTATAAATAGAAATAATAGGATATAGTTAAATGCAATGGTGCAACCTAGTCTATTTGTAAGTAGATAAAAATTGCTTCTGTTTTTGAAGTATAAATAAATAAATTAAAATTTACATGAATGTAATTTTATAAAAATAAGATATTCCATTTACATAACCCATCTCATATTAAAGTTACTTATATTTTAAAGCTTTATATTATAATAATTTTTATTTTTAATTTTTATATTGGTCAAATTTTATTTTATTATTTATAAATTAACTATACATCATTCAACCCGTCTCATATTTGATAATTATATTGAATTATTTTTGATATTTCAACTCGAAAATGTATATTAAAATATAAATTTATTTATTAGTTTATATATATTAATTTGTTATCTTGTTTTGATAAGTTGCAGTATGTTGAAAAATCATTAATATATGTTATTATTTAATTTTATAATTTATAATATAGTTAATAAATGGATTAAGTTACTCTTATTTATTAAATGGTGTAGTGATTTAATTATGAATATAAATATTATTGAAATTTTATTTCTTATATTATAAATTAAAATGAGTTAATGTTCGTTTATAATTACAGATAATATTAAATATGAATTTTACTAATTAAAAGTAAATAATAAGAAATTCATATTTCAATTTCAAATAAAATATATTAAAAGATGTTATTAAAATGCAATCTTAGAAAAAGATACTTAAGAATATTTTTAGATATATCTTTTTAATATTAAATAATATGTTAGATATAATATATGTTTAATAATAACTGAATAGGAAAAACAATAGGAAGTTAAATAAATATGATAGTCTAACATATATTATTAGTAAGTAGATAAATAGTGTTTTTGTTTTCATAGTATTGATTTAGCTTTTGTCAACAAATTGTTTTTAGCTACATCCAGATTTATTTCTTCTTATATATTTATTTCTTCTGCCATACATTCATATATATATATTTCTTATTTTTAATTATGAAATAATTTTATTTAGGAGTTAAGTTATGTTCATGCCCTTGTAAATTGCTGAAGTAAACACACATATATATTGTAGTTCAAGTTCTTGGCTATCTACTATTAAAATAGGAGTACAAAATTGAATTAGCTCTAAATTTTTCATCTTATTTACAGTGGCATGCCACTGAAATATTAAACGAATCTATATTTAAGGAGGTTTTGTCTTTTCTTATTGAAATAATAGATCTAAATATTTAATGTATTTTTCTAATTTAAATAATAGATTTATTTAATCGAATCTTAACAAAAATAGATTGTCTAATAGATTTTGTAGTAACATATTAATATTTTAAATATTTATTAATAAGAAAAAATAAAATAAAAATCACACATCAAAATCAATTCATATAACATATAAATAAAATATAAAATAATGTATTAAGAAATTATTAGTATAACGCTTTCATAATATAAGTCCAATTAGTTATAAATATTATATTTTTATATGATACACTGTGATATAATAGACGATTAAATCACAAAATATAATTATTCAAATTAATAAATAAAATTGTTGTTTTAACATTTTATATTAACAATTATGTAATACATATATATATATATATATATATATATATATATATATATATATATATATATATATATATATATATTATCATGAATTCAAGCGCAGTAAGACTTTCTTTCCTACCTTTAAGATCCGACATATTACGAGTGCACATAATCTAGTGACGGACAAGATGTCACGAGGTGCTACGAATTCCCCTTCTGCTATGTTCTATGTCGATTCTATGCCGCCGGTCTGGTTCTCTGGACAGGACGTGCATAGCTGATAGTTTTAATTTCATTGTTGTCAAAAAAAAATCATTAGTACAAATAAAAATACTTTATTCATAAATTATTAGTATAATGCCTTTATAATATAAGTCCAATTAGTTATAAATATTAGATTTTTTATATGCTACACTTTGATATAGTCTAATCTATTAAAAGTGAACTACAAATAGTAATTAATCCTTAGTTTTGCACAAAAATTACAAATTTATGCCATTATCTTAAAAATACGTCGTTTTATACACTACTAAACCAGCCTATTTTTTCCCACTAAATCTTAACTAAAGATTCTAATCTCGTGAGATGGCCTTTAATATCTATAAAGCCTGTTATCTATATAATGATTAATAGTAATTAATTTGGTGATATTATATCATGTCTTATATTTACCTATATAAGGATGAAGGTAGCTGGTCCTATATATTTTTTACCTAAACGAAAGTTCAAAATAAATAAAAATATTAACTATGCGGCTATGCCGCCAAAAATTTTGCGTATATGTTTTTTTTTAATTAAAAAATAGTAAACATCATAAATTAGCACAACCAAATATGTAAACATCGTAAATCACGTATATTATTTTCAAAATATTGATATCAATAATGATTATTTAAACGAATATCTTGGTTATTATATTACTTAACAGCAAACTTTTTTTTTCAAACCAATGATTATTATTTTAGTTACAATATTATTTTAACGATCCAGCTCAAGTTATAATTATCATTTCATACTATTTTTGTTTGATGGAGGGGTAGATGCTCCGAAGCTTTCGGATTTCGGGGTTAAAGATTTCAATTTTATTTGGACATATAAATAAATTTTGGTTTGGATTCGGTTCAGATATTTGCCGGATTGAATCAGGTTCAGATAATCTATTTTAAATTATTTTTAAATTCACACATATATATATATTATATATTTTTAAAAAAATTCTCAAAATATAAAAGTAAAATAACACAAATTAAGAAAATGAAGGAAATATATGTATGTTGTTATTAAATACACCTCTTTGACCAATAGTATTTGAGATAAATAAAATTATTTATAAAATTAATGCAGTTTGCAATTAATTTTCAAATGAAAGTAAGTATAATTTTCATTGAAATTGTAAAGTGACACTTTTTGTGTAACAAGAAAAAAATATTAGAATGCCACTTATTATAAAACAGAGGGAGTAAATATTTAATGTTGGTAAATTTTTAGAAACATATATTAAATCATATTGAAAAGAATTAAATAATATACAAGTTAAATAGAACACCCGTGCGAAATCTAGTAACGATTAAATCACAAAATATAATTATTCAAAGTAATAAATAAAATTGTTGTTTGAAAATGTTATATTAACAATTATGTAATACATATTAATTTATATATATATAATATTATCATTAGTACAAAGAAATTTTTTAAAATTATAAAAAATATATTTATACAGCCACGGGTCAAGTATAAAAATAGCGCAAGTTTGTTTTTCTTTAACAAATTTATTTTAATTCCAAATATGTTTATATATTTTATGTATTTATAAATTTATTTTATTTGTTTTTAAGGGATGCTAAGATTTTGGAATTGGAAAAAATTATGACCCACCTCTATTTTATTTTAGTTAGGAATTGAAATTTATATCAAAATATTTTATTAAACTTTTAATTTTTGTTATAACTACAAATATTAATTTTCAATTTAAATTTATATTTAAATATTACAAATATATCATTTAGTATAAATAAAAAAACATAAAACATAAAATAAATACCCTCCAGTTGGACGGATCAGGATCTAGTATACATTAAAGAGATATTTTTAATTTAACTATTAATTAAATTAGAAAAAATTGGAAATATAGAAAATGTATTTAACATGTTTGTTCTTATAGAATTCATTAACTAAGATTACAGGTTCTTTCAAGATAGATTTTTTATCTCTATTTTACTTCTTAAATCACTTGTAGTTCGAATAATAGAATAATTTTTTGATGTAAAAAACAGATAATGTTAGTCGTTCACAACATGAAATGGAAAAATTAGCAACTACAAAATCCGTAGAAAATTATTGGATTCTCTTAATAAAACTCGTCAAAAACATTCCGATTGCTTAACAAAAAAATAACCTATCAAACAAATATGAAAAATTAGCGACTGACAAAAAAATACGATAATTTACAAATGGAAAATGTAATTGCAAGGTTCCGATGATTTTCACCATTAAAAATATCTGACAACCATTTCCATCAAAACATTTGATGGTCATAGACATGATTACATGAGGTATAATAATTACATGTTTAGGCATAACCATTCATATTTTTTTATTGGGTATGGGTTAGTAGTTATTGGACTGATTTTTGTGAATCAAGGAGTTTTTGATCAAGTAATATATGCAAGTCTTTCTGTTCAATTTTGTCAATTTTTATCAATTCCAGATCAATTTGAGTGTCAATTTTTAGAATTGTTTACTATACGAACTTTGAGCGACGAGCAACTCGAAATATTTGTATATCATTTGGGTACATATAAAACCTAAGTATCAAATTAATAATTTGGTCTATGATATTTTTTGCGTAAGTATGACACTTAGTTTTGGTATGTGACAAAAAAACTATCGCATGTATCTCGGATTAAATAACTTTGAGTCATGTTCGATAAGAAATACATTATGTGCTTGGAAGTTTGAATTGGGATGCCAAATTATCTTGGGAACCTTATGTTGAATTCTTATGTATGTATTGTGATATCTTCCATTTGGTTTAGGTTATAAATATTTGGTTGTGCATGTTTTTCTTGGATTATTACATGGATGATCAAGCAAATTTTGATGTGGACCGTGAAATTTTATGAGAACTCCTTGATCAGGATCAATATATTCATTGGCTTTAAATAACCAGTTCAGTGACACGAAAATCAGGAGTACAATTCAATTCACAAGTATATTAGAAATGCAAATATTATACAAAGAATATTTTGTATTCTATCACGATCCTGAAATCTGATCATCGGGACTACAAATAGTTAGACTGGACACGAAGTCTTGAAATAAAGCCGTTGGTATTCCCTTGGTAAATACGTCCGCGAATTGGAGTGATAAAGAAAAAAAAAAGAGAACTTTGACATGTCCAAGTGCTACTTTCTCTCGGAAAAATTGGATATGAATCTCGATGTGCTTTGTTCATTGATGCCGTAGCAGATTGCGAGCAAGGTAGACTGATATCACATTATCGCAGTAGACAAGTGATGCTTTCTTTAGAGGATATCCAAGCTCAAATAGGATATTTCTGATACATGTAAGTTCTGCAACTACAATAGTGACCCCTTTGTGTTCTGCTTCAGCGCTGGACCAAGAAACGGTTTGTTGCCATTTTGAGAACCACGATATAAGGTTTGAGCCTATTTATATGCAGCAACCTGAAGTTTACCTCGATGTATTAGGACACCCAGCCTAGTCTGCATTAGTATAAGCTACAACATCTAAGATTGAGATTTTATGAAGTTGCATACCGAATGTGTACGTGCTTTGGAGATAGCGAATTATTCTTTTAAGAGCTTGAATAAGAAGGAAGCAAGGATCATGCATGTAAATACACATTTAATGTACTGCATAGGCAATGTCAGGACACGTTCAAGTCGTTTGTATTAAGTAGCATCAGGTACTGCTTCACAGTCTATTGTAGACAACTTGGACTGCAGATCCACTGGTGTGGAAATGGGTGTACGTTCCTTCAAGCCTGTACGGTTGATGATGTCGTTGGCGTAGGCACTTTGACTTAGAAAAAATCCATCATTATGAACATTGCCTTGACGCCAAGAGAGTAATGAATTTTTCCTGAGTTAGACATTGGAAACTCGGTTTGTAGCTTGGAGACAATGAATGAAAGGAAGGCAGAGTCTAAAGCTGTGAGGATGATGTCGTCTGCATATAAGCAAGCTTGTTTCATTCGTTGAACATGAAGAGAGAGGCAGCACTTTTACTTCATCTGAAACCAAGGTTAATTAATAATAAAATTTGAAAATAGCCATGGAGGAAAGCGTTCTTGACTTTAAGCTAATGAATTGGCCAATCATTAGCAAGTGCCAATTCATTAGCAAGACTGACATCCAATAACGTACGTATAGTAGCAGGTTTGACCACTGGGATAAAGGTCGTTTATAAATGATCCCTTCCTCATGTGAATTCCCATTAGCAATGAACCTTGCCTTGTTCTTTCTAATAGTACCATTCCCAAAGTCTAGTTAGGATCCGAAAAGGCTTTTATCTGTTATTTGGGAATCTGTTATTTGGAATAGGTGAAACATTAATTAAGAGTAATGTGAGCGGTTTCTTTGGCTTTCTTACACCTGTTTTGCTTCTAGTTTGCATCAAGTTTTTTGGTGGTTCAATAGCAGGGACTATAGGCTGAGAGTTGGTTCGCTCGGAAGAACGTGATTGAAGTTGGTAAAGCAATTTTTGGCGAAGGCAAAGGAGTAGGAATGATCGGGATTGAAGTATTTTCTTGAAAACAAGGAAAGATCATTGTCATGCTCAAGAAAGAGATAACACTATGAAAATTTTGGTTCAGCATAAGGAAAGACGGTTTTGTCAAAGTAGACGTGTTTGGAGATGATAATTTTTCCTTGTTTTGAGATCAAGGCTGATATATCATGTATGAAGAGATGGATATCCTAGAAAGAGATACAGTGTTGAGCGAGGATCAAGTTTGTGAAGGTTTGAGTGGTTAAAGCTGGAAAAATAGAGGCACATGAAAGTTTTAAGTGATCATACTTTGGGCTTTTTTTTAAAAGAGAAGAGTGAATGAGATGTGATTTTTAATGGAAACTGATGGTATGATATTGAGTATGTAAACCACAAGAAAACGTTCAATAAGTCGGTTAAGGGGGTACATCACCGGAGTTCTGTCGGAGACCGGAGCATCAAAATTTGTAAGTAGATGAGACAAAGATTTAAGCTTTTGGGAATAGTTGAATCGTCATGTCTCCTATTTCTGTGGTACATAACTCGTTGTCGAATTGGATTGCCCAAGACTCTTTGTTCTTTCAAAACTGTTTCTCTATATGTATCCGTATATCACAAGTTTTTACACCAGTTTTGAAGGCGCTTCGGAAGAGCTTAGGGGCCACGGTATCATTGGAACCAAATCCCGACAAGACAAGAGAATGGCTCAATTAAGGCCCAATAACATAACATATCAAGCTATCTTTACATATGTTTTTGACCTCATCGTTAGTCATCAGGACATGATGCTGATATCACACTAGAAGAGAGAGATCGGAGCTCGTTCGAGGATAAGAAGGTTGAGGTAGAAAATATTCACTTGACATGTCTAAAGGAACAAACCGGAGATGTCAGAGCCAATAACAAACAAAGGAGGATATTGCGGTAACAACTAACAGAGGAGGAGTATAAAAGAAGGGGATAAGAGAGAAGAAGGGGACATGCATTCTAACCCTAGACACATTACACACTTGGCCTCAATCTCATTATCTATACACTTTCTCTTTAGATTCTAGTTTTTGTTCCACCTCATTCATTGTAACCATCATTGTACTTGAATCATATCTTATTAATAAAGTCCATTTTTGTCCTGGATTACATCGTTGTATTCTGAAGATATCGTGGTCTTCGTTATTTTCTTCCCAAGTCTTTACAAACAATCACTAACAAAGAATTAGTGTGGTTTTTAGAATCCACATTTTGCCGCTGTCTGTAGGGAAGAAAAACGAGAAACATCCTAAGAGTAGCCATAGTAAAAAATTTAAGAGTGTAAAATGAGGTGACTAAAAGCACAAAATGAAAAAGCTAAAGACAAGAAATAAAATGAAACAATTACCAAAAATCATTCCTCTAATAGACCTCGGAATGAAACTAACCCAAAAAAGCAGAAAATCTACAAGAAGCTCTTAGCAACCATAATTGACTACTGGCTACTATAGAAGTTGCTGATAGTTGTTTCTCTATATTTTGGGAGTTTTAATTAGGGTTCATATAAACCTATTTTATCACATTAAAGATATTTTATAAGAATTTTAAAAAAGTTTACTAACCGTGAAATTAATTTTATTATATTGTCAATTTCAATTCATTTTGAAAAATATAGGTAATTTTCTACAAGTTGTTCACCAATATTCTTAATATTAGTAAGGGAATGTGTTTTTAAAATATGAAAATGGTAGTTTCAATTTTTTCCTAAACTTAAAATTCTGTACAGATAAGACAGTGCATACCTAAGTTTTAACTTTGTTAAATAAGAATATATTTACTATATATGTGATTTCTGTCATATATATAGTTATTTTTATCTTGTGAGAGTTCTAAGAGCATTTCTAACTCATTGCTATTTTCACATCTATAATATTATTTAGAATTGAAATTGCTTCAACACACTTCAATTTCTTCCTCTATAATAGAGATATCTATTTTTCCTCTATTTATAGAGAAAGAAATAGAATTCCTCTATTTTCACTCTATATTTAGATATTCATATTTTAGAGAAATACATTAGAGCATATTTCATATGTATTATAGAGTTCCTCTATTTTAGAGGTGAAAATAACAAAATACATTGGAGATGGTATAAATGCATGTTTGATTATGTATTTATTTGTTTATTGATTTTGGTAACCTTTTATTATTCAACTAGATATGAGCCCGTTGCGTTGCAACGGGTTTTGTTTGATGTTTTGTTTGATGTTTTAGTTTAATAAAAACATAATAAAAATCATTTTATTATAGTTTTATGATTTTTCTGCATATGTTGTGTGAGATTTATTTTATAATTAAAAACTTTTTTCACACATAAGTTCAAGTTAATATCTGTATTTTATAATCATTGTTCATAGATCAATGTTGTAAATTTTGCAATTAGGATTAAAGAATATACTATACCCCTTGTTCAAAACTACGCGAGGCGCTAGTCGGGCGGCAACCTCGGGCCTAGCGAGTTATCAAAAAATCGGAGATTAATCGGGGTATACGCAGAAACTACGCGGGAATTAGTTTTATATTTTTTAATTATAAATATACGTATATATATTAAAACATGCGAAAACATAACGTTGAAACACCATAGTTCAGTGGTTTGTGATGTAATTGGTGTTGAAACAGGTGCGGGGTTCGATTGTAGGATGACTCATATTTTCTTTTTATTTATATAGCCGCGAGTTAAAAGAAAAAAAATTAAAACACATTTGCATTTGTACCACATCGACTAGTGATGACTACAAGGAGTCTTGAAGTCTCCTATAAATAGATAGAGAAGGTATAATTTTATTTTCAGACAATTGGGCATGTATTATGGCCCGCATTGATGTCTCAAAAGTTTAATAATTTTGGTTAAAAGTCGGTTTTGGTCCGCTTTTTAAGCGACTAATCGGTTTTTTATTGATTAATCGGGGTTCCGATTAATAGAGCCGAGTTGACCAAAATCGGGGCGGTGCCTCTCCGTCTAACGCCTAGTCGGCCGCCTATTCGGTTAGGCAGCCGCGTTTTAGAACATAGACTATACCTAAACGTTTAAACTCAACACAACCCAAAATAAGAAATTGAATGAAAGGTAAAAAGAAATCAAAGTCAAATACACCAATCGAGTCAAGGACAATATTATACATGTTCTTATGTACTAACTTAATGATTTATTAAATAAGTTTTAAAAAGTTTATTTTGGTAGGATTTTAAAAAAGGAAAAAAAATTATTTTACAAATCTCCTATTTAATTAAAATTAATAAATTAAATAAAAATTTTAAATACTCTTTTACATTTTTAGATTTTAGAAAAGGAAAATTTGTCGTATAACCTATTACAATTATATTCTCTTTAGAATTTCAGAAAAAAAATTTGCTATCAAATAATTATTTCTAGTTATTAATAAATAATCTTAAAATTGCTTTTGTTAACAATTTGTATCAATACCACTTTTACACTTCTTTCGTTAATTAAAGAATTTTTAATATTATGTTCATCATCACATACTCTCTTTAAATATTATAAAATATTTTTTTTACAATTCTCTTTTGGTTAGGACTTAGAAATATGATACAAATTTCTTCGGGGAAATTTCATAACTACACTTTGTGTAGTACCACAATTCAAGTTTACCACCACTTTAGGGACATTTTCACAAATACACTTTTCAGTAGTGTGAAAAATACTAAATTAACCCTACCCTATCTCTAACATATCACATCTCTCTATCGCTACTTTCTTCTCTCTGTCGAGACCATCGTTTCTCTTCTTCGAATCCGTCGTCGTCATCGTCGTCGTCGTCATCGAAAATCCTCGTCGTTGTCGTCGTCATCGAAACATCGTAGTCGTCGTCATCGAAAGTCATCGTCATCGTTCCGTTGAGATCTCCGACGAGCTAACACACGGATTCTCTCTCTCATGTAATCGTCATCTCATCCCTCTCTCACACACCGTGGATCAGATGTCGAATCCTTCTCCTGTTCAAGTTTCCCAGCTGGTATGCGTATATCTCCTTTCGATTTTGTGTATTTCTGAACGAAATCTGAAACAACGAACGTTAGTAAACATTTGCTTTTATCCAAAAGGCAAACAAGGTTGATTTGGAGTTCAAGTTGAGATTAAGTCTTTATAAATAAGAACGATTTAGCAATAGAGGAGTAGTGTATATTACTTCTAGTGTTGAGATGTAGTGTCTATTACTTGCAGTGTTGAGATTAAGATTTTGGAATAGCGAACACTGTATTTCTTACAGAATTATAATCCCTTATAAATCTGGATTTCTGGATATTGTTAAAAGTACAACTCGACGATTAATAAGTCTTTATAAAGAAGAATGATTTAGCAATAGAGAAGTAGTGTCTATTACTTCTAGTGTTGAGATGTAGTGTATATTACTTGCAGTGTTGAGATTAAGATTTTGGAATAGCGAACACTGCATTTTTTTATAGAATTATAATTCATTATAAATCTGGATTTCTGGATATTGTTAAAAGTACAACTCGACGATTTATAAGTCTTTATAAAGAAGAACGATTTAGCAATAGAGTAGTAGTGTCTATTACTTCTAGTGTTGACATGTAGTGTTTATTACTTGCAGTGTTGAGATGTTTATGTTTAGACCATTACTAAAAATATTAACAAACATAGTATTAAGGTTTGGGATTATGAAAGCACGAACATTGTTTTAATGATCCCACATCTTTTATATTGTTTATAGATCAATTTTAATTAGTATTTGAAGTTTGAAGATTGAAAATTTAGAAGAGATTGAAGGAGTTGTGGAAGTCGGAGCTCGCCGTATCTTCAGAAGCAAACAAGTGTTGATTGACGTGTTCCAAACAAGGCTTATCTCCTTGACGTGTGTCTCATCTCACCGCTTTCATTACGTTTTTATTTTCTTATGTTGACCTTTGTTCTGTTGCCCAAAAAATGTTGACCTCTGTTTCAATTTGGCCTTTTTTAAACTGTGCCAATCTATGTTTTTATGCCAATAAGAGTTTATAAAATCATTTATAAGACTTTATAAATCGTTTATAAGAATTTACAAATAATTTATAAGATTTTATAAATCCACATATAACTTATATGATATAAGGGTTTATAAAAATATTATTAGAGTTTAACAATCTTCATAATATAATTTATAAGAGTTAACAAATCATTTAGAAGAATTTACAAATCCTTACAACTATAAGTATATTTATAAGTGTTTATAATTTCTTATAAATCTTTGTAAATTATTTATAATTATTTATGAATCATTGATAAGAAATTAAAAAATATTTTTAATGGTTTGTAAAACCATTTACAAGAGTCTGAAGCGGTGGAGCCTTGCTTGCTGTCCGCATGTGCTATAGAATCTACCACGTATCATCATCTCTTTACAAAGCCTGCACGTGTTCTTTAGTTTTATAAAAATATTTAAAGTTATTTATAAGGATTTATAAAATCATTTATAAAGATTTGAAGAAACCCTTATATAATTATCTATGAGTATATAAATTCATTAATCATAGTTTATAAAGGTTTATAAAACAATTTATAATGATTTATAAACGTTTATAAACTGATTTATAATGGTTTACAAGTTATTTTTCTAAAGTCCCTCCAAAAGACAATCAACACAAAAAGGCAAATCTGATGAACTTGAGAATTCTTGTGAGGAATGTTAGGCAGAATGAGTATAATAAACTCAAAAATGATTTATAAACGTTTATAAACTGATTTATAATGTCTTACAAGTTAATTTTTCTAAAGTCCCTCCAAAAGATAATCAACACAAAAGGCAAATCTGGTGAAAGAGCCACGTCCTTCAACAAGAGATATATTTCATCAACCCTCTATGTAGACTGTACAGAGACCATGCTTGTGATCAGAATCAAACAATCTCATTTCAAGGTTTAGTTTTATAAATACTACTACGTACTTTAACTCTTGTGGATGGAGAATAGAATGTGAGAAGAACCAAGATCACAAATGAAGGAAGTGGAATCAGCAGCTTGTCCTCCCTAAGAGCTCCATCTACAAGAATAATAATATATTAAGAAGACAATTCTACAACTTTTATAAAGCTTTATAAATATGTAATTCTTTGATCGTACAAACCACGTTGTTGTTCAGAGTTCCTCTTGCTTCTTCAAACAACTCACCAACCTCGTCGATCTTCAAAATCTGAATGCAAGCCAATCACATATTGTTCCTACGAATCAGCACTCACTTTTAAAAACAAAATATATCAAATCGTTAATGCATAAACACTATGTTCGTTATGGCTATATTTATAAGGTTTTATAAATTTGAGGATGAAAATTTTCTTCAGAAAAAAAACTCCTTTTCTTTTCCCAGAAACACATCGCACATCGATTCTGAGAAATCAAAATAAAATTAATAAAATAGAACAAAAATCTCATCTATTATCTTGTCACCTTCGTTGACGTCGTGAGAGAGCTTGGTCAGTTCGTCGGATCTCGTCAAGTTTTTCAGGTTCGTCGAAAGGCTCGCTGGAAAAGTCGTCAGAGAGCTCGTCAGAAAAATCATGAGCGTCGTCTAATCTCGCCGGAAATCGTCAACGTCGTTAGATCTTGCCGGGAACTCGTCATCATCACCAAATCTCGCTGTAGCATCGTCGGATCTCGCCGCATCTTCTTCGCTGGATCTCACCGTACAACTCAGCGTCACATGATCGTTTTGATATCGCCGGAATTAGTCACCGGAGAGAGTTGGCGTCGAACTTTTTCACCGGAATATATGACGATGACGATGAGATTTGGAGAGGGGAAGAGAAGATAATATGTTGTGTATACGAGGGTATAGTAGTCTTTCATCTCATTAAAATTTAATGGTAAAGTTGGTTAGTGTATTTTTGAAAAGTGGTATAAGAAAAGTGGTATTTTTGGCAATTTCCCAATTTCTTTTGTTTATGATTTATTTTAGAAAAAGGGAAAAAAACTCTCAAATATTCTTTTACAGCTTTTAGGATTTTAGAAAAGGAAATTAATATTACTTAATATTTTACAATTATATTTCATCTAGGATTTATAAAAACAAAATTTCTATCAAATAATTATTTCCAGTTAATATTAATTATTTTTAAAAGATGGCATTTTCAAAATTCGTTTTTTTCAATATCACTAATGTTTTTTTTCAATTTGTATTGTTAATTAAATAGTTGTTAGTATCATGTTTATCATCAAATTTTTAAATTAAAAATTACTATTATTATTTTACAATTCTCTCCGGTTAGGATGTAAAAGAAAAAGAAAAAAAAATCTTAATTGGTTAAGATTAGAAAATAATTTTTTTTTAGAAATCTCTTTTATTTAAGATTTTATGAAAAAAATTATTTTCACATAATGTCAGTTTTGATTGACACATTCAAAATCTAAATTTTTAGTAATTGACACATGTCGCAATCATATCAGATGAAATGTTTTAAGTTATTTTTGCTTTATATTTTTTAACAAAGAATTATTAAAAATAAATTTAGTTAATTATAAGAAAAATAAGATTACTTTACCTTTACATTTTTATTTATACCTTTTTAAAATGGGAAAACTAATTATTTTATTAGTTTTTCCTTATGATTTTTATGCAACTATTTTATTTTTAATAGAAAAATATCTGTTTAATATATAATGTAAACAACAACATCAAAATTGAAAGTTATGTTATAATAAAATGTAATAATGATAATAAAATGTTGAGTTGTATCAAGAAATTAAAAGAAAATACTCAGGTAATACTTTTCATGTAAATACTATTGTGTTTTGTAAAAATAATATGTGGAAGCTTAAACCTAAATATAGATGTGAAATATTTGTAGCTATTTTTGGTTATAATTTTTAACATACAATTATCTATTAGAAAGGAAAGTTAGTTACTTATAAGAAAATAATAAGAGTACTTTTACAATTTTCTTTTAACTAGGCTTTTAAAAAGGAATAGTATTTACTATAAAGTTAGTTTTTCTCAATGTTTTCTATTAAATAATTGAAATTGTGGGATTTTACAATTCGTTTGTTTAACATTTTTTTAAAAAGTTGAATTTATCTTTTATAAATATCTATCTTTAGTGAGTTTAAGAATAAACATTATAAATTTTTTTTTAAAAGAGTTAACTTTCTAATACCTTTTTGCAATTATTATTTTTGTTTAGTTTTTTAAAAAAGGAAATTACTATCAAATATTTTATAATAAAGAATTTTAAAAGACTATGTAATAGTAAAATAATATATAATTATTCAAAATATATATACTAAAAATAATATTGAAGAAATAATTCTAAATTTTATCTAATAGAGAAAAGTAATTATAAAAATTATTTAATAGTAATCGTTTAGTAACTTTCATTTTTAAAAGACTTTTTCTTTTTTAAATCTCTATTAAATAATAAACAAAAGAGAATTATATCATATTTTTGATACATGTCACAATCTTAAAAATTTATTGACACATGTCACAATCATGTTTATTAGTAACTTTGAAGAACCAAACTTTATATAATAAGATTAGCTATGGATTCTGCATTTATTAATTTTGGTAACTTTTTATTATTCAATTAGCTATGGATTCTCCGTTTATAATTTTTTAGTTCATAGATGCTTTCGTCTTTAGGGCTGACACTATATATATATATACGTATGAACTAAAATCCATCGCACATCTCTACTCATAAAGCAGTATTCTTGTAATTTTCCAGTATTTTCTCTATCCGAAAACATGTCAACTTGTGTAAAGAATAGTTCTTTTTAGTTTTTAACTCGGCAATTTCCCTCTCTTTTCGATTTTTGCTTTTCTTATGTTCTTTTTTCATATAAATAATTCTCGTCATTACGTTGTTTCCAAGTTATGTCACCGCATACGTTAAGAATATGATGTTGTTGATTAAGGCTTCAGTATCTATATTATTAAAGTTGAAGTACAAAATCGGAGTGTTTGGAAACTTGAATAGGCCTATTGAAAAAATTTAGAGTCTTTGGTAACATGGATTGTAGTCTTTTTAAAAAAAAATGTTGTATGAAAACAAAATTAGTAGTGTTAAGCAAAAAAGTAATGAGCTTAAGTCATTAAGTCCATTATAAAAAAAATTGTCAATATATATAAAAAAAATACAATACAAAGCCCAATTTAAAATACTAACTCAAATTATGAATTTTATATTTCATATTAAGTTTTAAAAATATAATATATGTAATTATTAATATGATGGTACATATAAAATACTATTAATTATATAATTACTTATATGATGGTACGTATAAAATACGATGAACTATCTGCTGAAAATATACAATATAAAATAATGACTAAAGATGGGTTTTCGGATATCCATACGGTTCTGATCGGTTTGCGTTTCGGGTTTTCGAGGTCAAAGATTTCAGCCCTATTAGAATGTTACTAAATTTTTGTTTGAGTTTGATTCGGATCTTTGTGTGTTTGGTTCGGGTTTGGATAACCCAATTAAATTATTTTTAAAGTTTTAAATCACTATATATTTTAAATTTCTAAAAGTATATAAATAAAATAATATATTACCTATAAATTTAAATAACATATGTCAGAATACCTAAGCTTAACATATCAATGGCTTGATTTAAAATTTTGGATACGGAATCAATAATTATTTTAAGTATTTTTAGTGATTTGAGTATACTTTAACTATTTCAGATATTTATTTTTGACTATCTATATATATTTTCAAGTATTTTAAACCAATTTAAAAGTATCATTCTTGATATTTTATATACGTTAAATCTAAAAATAATTAATATATATATAAGTATACAAATCTATTTTTAGATAAATTCAGGTACCCGAATACTTCGGTTCAGATTAGATTTAGTTTTCTAAATAACAAAATTTTGAATAATTCGAATATTTAATCAATTTATGTTCCGGTTTGGTACTATATTTTCGGATCGATATCGGTACTATATTTAATCAATTCTAGAAAGGTATATTAACCATGTTATTCGGAAGGGGAAGGCAATAAAGCTGAAGAACAGAGAGAGAAAGATTTATTTCAATAGTTCCAGTTTGGGTTTCAGAAAAAGTGTCTTTTTATGTTTTCAGTACAATTTATACATATTTTTAGTTTACTATTTATTTGCAAATACATTGGTTTAAAAATATTTGTATCTATTTCAACCATTATTGTTTGAATAGTTATAATTATTAAAAAAACTAATATATTGCAATCGCTTTTTTAATTTGCGTGAAAACGTTAGGTAATATTTTTAAGAAACAGAGTGAATATATCATTTTGACACCTTTCGCATGGGACAAGAAACAAAGCTGTGTACAAAATTATCTATAGCATTAAGAAAAGACACGATGTATTGATACAGTTAATGTTTTGATTTAGCATTTGACATATTTCGAGGTCACTTAACATTTAGTTGTTTTTTGGTGTAAACATAAGATTTAGTTATGGCATAGGAACAATCACGCAACAAAATGGAGAACTATAATCATAACATTTCTGGGAATTGCTTAAATTTGCATTACTAATTTAGCAATCAAATATTGTTAGTTTACAGAGAGATCAAAGACAGGCCCGGCCGTAAAAATAGAAGGCTGGAAGCAAAAACAAAATATTGAACCTGATATTAAGTAACTAAAAAAGTAAAATAAAAATGTGGCTTCAAATAATTGAATCTCTCACCTCAAACACACTAAAATCCAGCATAAGCGAACTAAAATACTAGAGATTTGTTGTTTTCAGGGCAAAATATTAGATATTTTACATAGGGCCGAAAGCACAAGCTTCCACCGTTTATACAAATAAACTTGTAATACATTGGTTGAAAGGAAGGAAACTCTAAAAATAAAATAAAAATATTTGGTTCCTATTTGGTAAGAACCCAAATAGCATAGATTGCTCCAGGGATAAAACCAAAGAACGTTAGGAGCAAAGAGAGCCAAAACTCTAACTGCAAAAAAAAAAAATTACAAGTTAAAAAAAAAAGTGATTTGAATCTTACTTAAACAATTAGAGTTAAATATTAAGTGATATATGTATGAAAAAAACATTACCCCAAAGCCAAATCTGAGGAATACACCAACAGGAGGTATGAAAACTGCACAAAGAATTTCAATGAAACTGCCCATTCTTCTTCCGTAGTTTTTGTTCTTCTTACGTTGTTTTTCTTTTGTTAATAAACAAGAAAATATGAACATATTGGATCCGTTTAATAAGGGAAGAAGTTGAGTTGACTGTGTAAGGTCCTCTGCTTATTCCTAAAATGAAGGAGCTCCGTTTCATATACCAATTACTACCCTACAACTCCTTTTGCGTTTTCGACCCGACCACACGTTGCTCACCGGTCCAACATATGAGATGAATAAAAAAAAGTATATAATTTTTTTAAAATGGTTATGAATCTACTATATTAATTTGGGCAATATTATTTGCTTAGTTTATCTAGCTTAGCAATTAGTTATAACATAATCATATAGATTTCCCCATTAATCTATAATGAAATTAAGGGATGCATGTTAGGGCATCAACAATGATGAAACTCATTAGTCAAAAAAAAAAACAAAGATGATATTCAAAACACAAATTCTTAGAAATAGTAGTTATGATTATTTTATTATTTTTTTGGATTTTAAAAAAAAAATTAACCACATGTCAGTGGAACCCGCAAATACTGAAAAGACTCAGCAAATTGAATCCTTAGCTAGGAAGTTTATGAGCTTTTATTGGTACAAAAATATTTTTTTTTTTTTTGAATAATTCGAATATTTAATCAATTTATGTTCCAGTTTGGTACTATATTTTCGGATTGATATCGGTTCTGTTCCTCAAATTCATTTTGCCAAACTCTAGTAATTACATGAAAAAAAAATATCATCATATTTTTCAAAATATACATCACCGCAGATGCGGGATCAAAGTTTATAATCATTTATATTAACAACAAGCCAAATAAATATATGTTGATTGGAGGGAGTATAAAACAAAGCCAGAGAAATACATAGTTTACCAGAGACACATATGTGTCGAATTTATTATAAAGAAAGTTTTACTAAGATAAATACATTCAATAATTACAAACAAATAATATATTTCACAAAAATGAAAAATAATACCCGCGCTTTCGAATCACGGATCAAATCTAGTATTTATTGATAATCTAATCCGAACCTACTTTGATATATAAGTATCGTTTATAAGTTCTTGTGTACCACAAACTACCCTTCCATCTTTAATCAACATCTCAACTCAAACACATCTCAGAATTCTTCCTTAGAGCCCAAGAAACCTCTTCCAAAACCCTGAAACAGAGCTTTAAAGTAATAAATGGCAACAATGGCTGAACTGTGGACTAATACAGGGTCTGCACTAGCAACTCTTATGTTCATATATACAATCTTCAACCAATACTTCCCCACATTCGGAGACAAATTCCAGCCCTTCGTTCAACGCCTCACTACCCTATTGGACCCTTACATCCAAATAACATTCTTTGAATACACCGGACAAAACTTCAAGCGAAGCGTGCCCTATGATGCTATTCAAAACTATCTCAGCAAAGACTCCTCTGTTCGGGCCAAGAGGCTTAAGGCAAACACTATTAAAGGGAGCAAATTTCTTGTGCTTAGCATGGATGATTATGAGGAGATCACTGATGATTTCGAAGGCATCAAGGTTTGGTGGCAGTCGAATAAAGAGGAAACCAGGAAGGAGTCTTTCTCGTTTTACCCTGGTGCCGATGAGAAGAGATACTACATGCTCAGGTTCCATAGACGTGACCGGGAAGTAATTCTAGAAAGGTATATTAACCATGTTATTCGGGAGGGGAAGGCAATAAAGCTAAAGAACAGAGAGAGAAAGATTTATTCCAATAGTTCCAGTGAGGACAACGGAAACAAGACAAAATGGAACCATGTTGCATTCGACCATCCCGCCACGTTTGATACTCTAGCTATGAACAAGAAGAAGAAGGAAGAGATTAAAAGAGATCTTATCAAGTTCAGTAAGAGCAAAGACTACTACAAGAAGATTGGGAAAGCTTGGAAGCGAGGGTATCTTTTGTATGGACCACCCGGGACTGGGAAATCGACAATGATTGCTGCAATGGCGAATTTCTTGGATTATGATGTTTATGATCTTGAGTTGACAACGGTGAGGGATAATACACAGCTAAGGAGGTTATTAATTGACACTTCGGCGAAATCGATTATTGTGATTGAAGATATTGATTGTTCACTTGATCTCACGGGACAAACAAGGAAAAAGGAAGATGGAGACGAGAAGACCATTCTTAGGAAGATGATGGAAAATGAAGATGAGAATACACCAAATAGCAAAGTTACTCTATCAGGGTTGTTGAATTTCGTTGACGGATTATGGTCAGCTGTGGTGGGGAGAGGATCATTGTATTCACTACAAACTTTGTAGACAAGCTAGATCCTGCTTTAGTTCGCAAAGGAAGAATGGATAAGCATATAGAGTTGTCATATTGCTGTTTTGAAGCGTTCAAGGTATTGGCAAAAAACTATCTGGATGTGGAGGAGAGTGACCTTTTTGAGGAGGTAAAGAGGTTGCTTGAGGATCAAGAAATCAAGATGACACCAGCTGATATTGCAGAGAATTTGTTACCGAAATCTGAATACGAAGGATCAGAGACATGTCTGAAGCGTTTAATCCAAGTGTTGAAACAAGCAAAGAGGAAGGTCGAGGACGATTTGGAAGAGAAGAAGAGAGAAACAGAAGTGAAAGAGAAAGCAGAAACAGCCTCAATGAAGGAGAACAATAAAAAGAGGGCAGGAAATGGCGAGGAAGAATATTGAATTTAATGGGAAATCTATATTGAATTGTATTATTATAAAAAAAAATGTACTGTGGTCCATTATATGAATGATATATGTGTTATACTTCTTCCGTTTCACAAAAAAATGTAATGTTTCAAGTTTTGTTTGGGTTTCAGAAAAAGTGTCTTTTTATGTTTTCAGTACAATTTATTCATATTTTTAGTTTACTGTTTATTTGCAAATACATTGGTTTAAAAATATTTGTATCTATTTCAACCATTATTGTTTGAATAGTTATAATTATTAAAAAAACTAATATATTTCAATCGCTTTTTAATTTGCGTGAAAACGTTAGGTAATATTTTTAAGAAACAGAGTGAATATATCATTTTGACACCTTTCGCATGGGACAAGAAACAAAGCTGTGTACAAAATTATCTATAGCATTAAGAAAAGACACGATGTATTGAAACAGTTAATGTTTTGATTTAGCATTTGACATATTTCGAGGTCACTTAACATTTAGTTGTTTTTTGGTGTAAACATAAGATTTTTTTTTTGAATATATGTTAAATTTATTCAAAAAGAAAAATACACATTGTTTGCATCAAGTGCTACATAATTCATACGAGCCAAAAAGATTTTTTTAGAAAAACCCCGCCTCCTTCTTCTTGGATTAGCGAGTGGCAATCCACATCCTTTGCCGCATAAGTGAAAACATAAGATTTAGTTATGGCATAGGAACAATCACGCAACAAAATGGAGAACTATAATCATAACATTTCTGGGAATTGCTTAAATTTGCATTACTAATTTAGCAATCAAATATTGTTAGTTTACAAAGAGATCAAAGACAGGCCCGGCCATAAAAATAGAAGGCTGGAAGCAAAAACAAAATATTGAACCTGATATTAAGTAACTAAAAGAATAAAATAAAAATGTGGCTTCAAATAATTGAATCTCTCACCTCAAACACACTAAAATCCAGCATATAAGCCAACTAAAATACTAGAGATTTGTTGTTTTCAGGGCAAAATATTAGATATTTTACATAGGGCCGAAAGCACAAGCTTCCACCGTTTATACAAATAAACCTGTAATACATTGGTTGAAAGGAAGGAAACTCTAAAAATAAAATAAAAATATTTGGTTCCTATTTGGTAAGAACCCAAATAGCATATATTGCTCCAGGGATAAAACCAAAGAACGTTAGGAGCAAAGAGAGCCAAAACTCTAACTGCAAAAAAAAAATATTACAAGTTAAAAAAAAAGTGATTTGAATCTTACTTAAACAATTAGAGTTAAATATTAAGTGATATATGTATGAAAAAAACATTACCCCAAAGCCAAATCTGAGGAATACACCAACAGGAGGTATGAAAACTGCACAAAGAATTTCAATGAAACTGCCCATTCTTCTTCCGTTGTTTTTGTTCTTCTTACGTTGTTTTTCTTTTGTTAATAAACAAGAAAATATGAACATATTGGATCCGTTTAATAAGGGAAGAAGTTGAGTTGACTGTGTAAGGTCCTCTGCTTATTCCTAAAATGAAGGAGCTCCGTTTCATATACCAATAACTACCCTACAACTCCTTTTGCGTTTTCGACCCGACCACACGTTGCTCACCGGTCCAACATATGAGATGAATAAACAAAAGTATATAATTTTTTTAAAAATGGTTATGAATCTACTATATTAATTTGGGCAATATTATTTGCTTAGTTTATCTAGCTTAGCAATTAGTTATAACATAATCATATAGATTTCCCCATTAATCTATAAAGAAATTAAGGGATGCATGTTAGGGCATCAACAATGATGATACTCAAAACACAAATTCTTAGAAATAGTAGTTATGATTATTTTATTATTTTTTGGATTTAGAAAATAATTAACCACGTGTCAGTGGAGCCCGCAAATAGTTAAAAGACTCAGCAAATTGAATATTTAGTTAGGATGTTTATGAGCTTTTATTGATATAAAAATATATTTTATTATTTTTTTGGATTTAAAAAAAATTAACCAATCGCTAACCACTACGTATCAGTAGAGCCCGCGAATAATTAAAAGGCTCAGCAAATACAATCCTTAGCTAGGGAGTTTATGAGTTTTTTAGTGGCACAAAAACATATGTGAAATGGGATCCATATAATTTTATAATAATTTTTTAAGGATCTGTGCTAAAGATCATTGTTGCATATGCTCTTAGTTAGTTATTATCTTTTTTTTTCTAAAACTTCTCTTAGTTAGTTATTTATAAGTTCATTTTCTGTCTTCTCCTTTTCTTAATGTTGTTGATCCATGTACTAAAATAAGAGTTGTGCTATTGAGTTTGAGATCACACTTCAGTCAAACTAACTAGCAATGGATACTTGCATCTTTCCTTTTTAGGTTTTTGAAATTTTATGTAAAAGCTACAAATTATTCTTAACTATCTTATATATGAAATAAAGTTTTCAAGTTTAGTAAAAAATTTAGGTTTCCTATGTTCGTTTATACTCGAGTTACATTTTATTGTATTGTACAATGGCTGAGATGTCCCCCAAACTGAAAATGCCATCCCATATAATTCTACCTTTTCCATATAATATCACTTTTAAAATATATTTTATATTATGTTTTAATTAAATTCAGGAGAATGGTAAAGATAGTTGTTTACACGGAAAAATATTAAACAACTTAACCAAGATACTGTAATAAGTAAAGAAAAGAAGAGAAGTAATTGATGTGTACTATTCTATTAATGATGAAATTTTTATATAAGATTACAATAGTTTGAGAATAAATTAGAACTTGGATAATAAGTAGATTTGACAATCTAAGTAAATCTACGACTTTTTATAATAGCCATTACCATAATATTTATAACACTTTCTTTTTATTGTCAATTATACCAAAGTGCTTTCAAAACGCCGTAGATAGTATCTTTTTAAAAATCTTACCAAGAAAATTCAATGGAAAAACCATGGTTAAAGAAAAAAGAATGCAGCAGATAATGGCTTTCTCTCATGTGTACATACATTGAAATCTTTGGAACAAAAATGTATTAGATTCTTGGAAGTAGCAGTGGGTAATACCTTTTTGAAATAAATCAGCAAACTGTCACTTAAAAAAACATGTAGCATACTGTCATCGCCATTCTTCGATAGTGTCTGATTTTTGTATCATTTGATTGTTTTATTAGATTCTCTCTATATCAAAAAAAAATTAGAACAGTGATAGACTTTCATCTCTGAAATTGTAACATTTTCATCGGATGTCTATCATTTGTGTGTTCTTTGTTGTCTCGTTAAAATTTTGTCATGGAAAATCGAGTGGGATAAAAACCTTGATGAGGAAAAGGAGTACAACTGATATGTCCCAATATTTACCTATTTAAGACATATATTAAGCTATGTTTAGAGCCTTTATTATGTGCTTTGAGTTTGAATACAAGAGAATATGTAGCTGTGTAGAGAGGATAGTCGAGATATGATTTGAGTGTCAATGCTGCCATGGCGTCGATCAACGCTAATGCGAAGTAGCGAGAATGATAAAACTTTCAAGAATTGCATTTTTGTCCAAAATTTTCCTTATTTGCAAAAAGCTCCCTGAACGTGTTAGACCTATTTATTTATGTTAAGAAGTCACTGTTTAAGCCAAGCTTTGTTTTACACTAGAGGTTTTGGGGAGAAAATCAAAACTTCTTCAGAGATTGATTGGAACTCAAGTATTTCTTACCTTTCATCTTTATGCAAATATTTCAGATTATGATTTGTGTTATTTCTATCATGTCTGAGTAATTCAGTTGTTAGATCTACGAGTTGTCTAAGGTTTTGATGAACTTTTGATTGATATATCTGCTAGGGTAATCCATTGTTTCATTCATCAGGATTGTTCTTATTGCTTGTTCTATTATTTTCTCACTAGAACCTGATCTTAGGATAATTGGAATAAAACGAGAGTGTGTCCTATATCCTTATTTGAATCCTACTGAGCTAGGTTGATATATACAACGAGAGTTGGTTTAGATAACTTAGTGAACATATTGAACCAAACATTAATGTTTGTCTAGAGAAATTGGTCTCGCAACGAGAGTAGGCCTTTGAGGATCTAGATTTAGATTGGACAACTTATAATTTAATTTTAGTTCTAGAATTGAACTTAATAAACCCTTAGCAACTCTTAATCTGATTTTATTGCCTGTTTGATTTTCCTGGATCTAGTATTTTCTCTCATCGTTTACACTTTACAGACCAATATATTGTTCTGCCTGCTTTACTGTTTTCTATTTCTGTTATTGCTTTACGCATAACTGATAGTCTATTTGTGTGATCTAAACTCCATGTAGATTCAATTCCCAAGTATTAAAAATGACTTATTACTTGAGAAAGTGCTAATTAGGGTAATTTGAACAGAAAAACAAAAACCCTTGCAAAAGAAAAGACACCCATCATGTCAAAAACATGTTCTTATATATCAGCTTTGAGAAAAAAAAAATATGAGCTAAAAATACCTAAAAAGAACGGGGACATGAAAGATTGATCAACCAATAAATGCCAAGGTCTACAGAAACATCTAATATATTTCTGTCATGGACAAAATGTGCTCGTCCATAGACATTTGATGGGCATGCCGTAGCAAAGATATACAAAAGTATAATTTTGGCATTATATTTTACATTCACCAGTTCATGAAATCCGTTGTCAGACCATACCAGGGGCTTTGGGCCTCATAGATGCACTTCCATACATCTTAGCCACTCGAGTGCATGTCATTTCTCAACAGTGCCAGAGATGGTCACCATCTTCTTATATTTTTTTTGTTAAAATAAAGGGTTAAACCAGATCTATTAAAGAACTAAACCTAACTTATGGGTGGGAGGTGCAGTCCAGGACATACCATCTTCCCAGTATTCATACGGATGAACTGCAACTATGGAGAGTAAAAAAATGTGATTTAATTTCCACAGCAAGAGGATCAAATCCAGAATATGTTAGCATCTCGTCTTCTTATACTTAGTGTCTCGTAAAGTGAAATTTTCGTGAATTCAAATTAAAAAATCTACAACTTGAAAGAACCAAACTACAAAGAGAAACAAAGAAATGGATAAAAGAACCTCCGATCAAGAGGAACTTACCACCACAACTAAAAATGAAATCTATGAGACAAAATACACATTAGATGTTCGATCAATCCAAAAAACCAATCAAACACAGTTTTCAAAGACAGTGACAGAGAAGAGAGACAGAAAAATTACGAGGATATCTCTCTTGATGTTCGTAAGAGCTTGTTTGATACATACGGTGTAGCTCGCAACTCGTTTCTACGTTGGACGGCAAAGTCTTCACCAAGATGCTCCACTTAGTACTGCCATATTTGCAGGCTAAATCAGGTGAAGATCACCGGCATTATGGTTACACAATTATGAATTAATGGTAGATACAAATAAAACTTTATAAATTAATAATGTTAGGTCTATGATAATTTGTTAGTTTAGAGATGTTAATTTTAAAAAAATCCTTTTTAGATATATAGTTTAATTTTTTTTCAAAAATAAGAAATATTATTTCATTATATTAAATATTATTTAAACTTTCTAGATTTAAAATTTGTCTATTGTAATTATATTATTTTATATATTTTATGTATTTTCATATGTATTATAAAATAAAAATTCAACTTATATTTTATTCAATAAATTAACACCAAAATGTTGAAATAAAAAATAAAATTGGAGATGAACTTCATTTTTAAACAATGAAATGATTTGTATATGTTTATATATATAGTAATTATTAATTCATAATTTTAGTGAACCATGTATTTAGTTAAAAGTTTTCTAAATATTATTATCTTATTGAATTATGCTATATTTTACCTCCGTCCAATTTGAGATAGATAATTTTTTTTTCTATTAATTAATTTATCAAATAATAATTTATAGATTTTTTTACTATACAGAAATTGGCAAACTTTGGTAGTATTTTGGCTAAGTGCTAATAAAGAGCATTTCTAAAATTCCTAAAATTAATTTGCAAACGAATCTGTAGATGAATCCCTAATTTATTATTTTAAGAAAAGGAAAACAATTTAAATATCATTCGACAACTTCATTGCGGCAAGTCTTGTCACAAGGATAAGCACAGTCTATGAGCTTTGCTCCTCCTCTTTCGAAATACCAATCTCCCACAGCTGTTGCAATCCTCTGTTTTCATATATACAGCAAACATCATTAATAACTGGGCTTAAATCATAAATAACAAAATTATCAATCGTATAACACGACAATTAAATGACTTATCTAGCAGGTATTTTATGACCAAAATATCCGTGTTCAAAACATCTTAACTATCAAGAGCAATATATACTGTTAAAAGAGAGTCAGACAAATTTTAGTATGAAAAAATCATGCTTGAACCATTACATTTATTTAATATCATATTCAGAGTCGGTCCAATTAATGTAAAGACTGGAAGCAAAAAGAAAAAAATGTATTTTAAAAAAAAACACAAAGAAAAAAAAATTGAATTGTAGCTGATAAGATTTGAACCCATGAAATTATGTAAGTTTGCCCTTATGAACTTTCACTAGACTAAAGAGTATATTTATAAAATGTGGCCGAAAAAAATTTATAATTTTGTACGGCCGCAAGCAAATGCTTCTTTGGCTTTATACAATGATCGGCACTGATCATATTATTTGTTTGGAAGTTGCTAAAATATCACATTCATAAAACTATTTTTAATGTTTAAATTAACTATTACTACCCTAGTTTTTAAAAAGGGAAAAGACATTTATAATCCTAGGGTTAACTAATCTAAACTTAAGCTTTTGAGTTGAGAGGTGGGGTAGGGTTTAGATTTTATTGTTTAGGGTTTTTAGTTTAGGGTTTAGGGTTTATAGTTTAGGGTTTAGTGTTTGGGTTTAGGTTTAGGGTTCGAATTTCAAAAATTATAATTTGAAACATAGAAAACAAATTATTCTTTTATTTTTTTATTGTTTTATTTATTTAACTTTATTTATTATATATATAGAGAATAAGGGTATAAGAGTCTTCTGCCTTATAATGAAGAATGTATTTTTGAAAATGTTTTTTTTAGTGGTGTTAAATATGAATAACTGTAACAACAAAATGGTAAACATGAAAATTCTCCTTATTTGTTCTACAACTAAACTATTTTTTTAATAAAAATATATATTCTTAAATATATTTTCTAAGACTGTATTTTAATAATATATTTTGATACCTTTTTATTTGATTTTTTTTTTAATATTTACTTTAAACAGTATAAACTTTCACTAATAATAAACTTTATTATAAGTGAATATCAATTCATTTTTGCGTAATAGAATAAGAAATAAATCAATTCATTTTTGCGTAATAGAATAAGAAATAATATTTATATATAGATAATTTATATTCATAATTAAATTGCTACATCAATTTATAAATACAAAGTAACTTAACCCATTTATTAAATATTATACAAATATAAAATTAAAATAATTGCATATATAAAAACACATATTCATGAATTTTACAATATAGTTCAACTTATTAAAGAAAGATATTAAAGTAAGATATTTAAACTAATATATAATTTTATATTCTAATATACATATTTAAATTAAAATATTAAAATATAATTCAAGGGTAGATTTCAATTTTACCAAATTATTAGTACCATTAATCATGTTTATCTTCTTGAAAGTGATATTTTCAAAAGGACAATACTTGGGTTCACCCCCTATGGTGAACCTTTACATTCACCACCTTCTTAATAACCAATCAAAGTGCCAACTAGATTAATGATTAAAAAATATTAAATAATTCTTTTAAAAACCAAAATAATTAAAAAAATAAATAGTATCAATTTTAATAATGCTAATGTCACTATCTAATCCATAAACTCAAACTCTATACCCTAAATCCAAATTCTAAATCCTAAATTCTAAATTATAAACCCAAACTCTATACCCTAAACCCAAATATTAAACCATAAACCCAAACCATAAATCATAAACCCAAAAACCTGAACTCTAAACCCAAACATATACCCTAAACCCAAATCCTAGACTCTAAACCCAAAACAGAAATACAAATCCAAACCCTATACCCTAAATATTTGGATTAATATTGATGTTATTCTTTTAAATTTTAAGGTTAAGAATTAAAGTTTGGATCTAGAGTTCATGGTTTGGGTTACGGTCTACGGTTTGGGTTTATGGTCTACGGTTTGGGTTTAGGATTTATGGTTTGGGTTTAGAGTCTAGGATTTGGATTTAGGGTCTAGGATTTGAGTTTAGGGTATAGTTTTGGGTTTAGAGTTTAGATTTTTTGGTTTATAATTTATGGTTTGGGTTTAGGGTTTAAGATTTGGGTTTAGAGTATAGAGTTTGGGTTTATGATTTAAAATTTAGGGTTTACAATTTGGATTTAGGGTATAGAATTTGAGTTTAGAGATTAAATAGTGACATTAGCATTATTAAATATGACATTATTTATTTTTAAAATTATTTTAACATTAATCTAGTTGGCATTTTGATAGGTTATTAAGAAGGTGGTAAGTTTAAAGGTTCGCTATAGGGGGTGAAACCCAAGTCTTGTCCTTTTCAAAAGTACCTTTTTCAAAAATACCTTGTTCATTAAAGAGACAAAATACTCTTATAGTTTTCAAATTATAGCTTTTAAAATTCGAACCTTTTTATAAATTTCTTTTTGAATTCTGTTTCTTGCAAATTTTCTATTAGAAATTCAAAAAAAAAATTTGAATCTGTTTTTTATATTTTTAAAACAATTAGATATTTGTTTATATATTTACTAAAGTCCTAAAATCCACATTCTAAAATCCAACCCCTCAATTTTAAACCTTAGGTCAGATTAGTTAGTCCTAGTGTTATAATTGTCTACTAGATTTTGATCCGCGCTTTTAAAGTGCGGGATTTTTTTGCAAAAACTTTATATAATTACATGCATTTTCTCTTTATTTAAGTAGACATGTGCATAAGATTTGTAACCCGAAGTGTTATTATTCGAACACGAACAAATAACCCAAAAAAATAACAGAAAACGAAATTCGAATAACTGATCTATATGTCCAAATTAATCATAGATATAAATATTTGAAACATAAATATATACTTCAAATATTCAGTTCTATATTTATTTTGAAATAATATATAAAATAAGTTTAAATTTTAAATAATTATTTTAAAAAGAAATATTTATTTATTATGTTTTGCTTTTAAGTTTTAGATTTAACTTCACACATTTCCAAACCGAACCAATATAACCTGAATACAGATACGATATATGGTTAATTTATGAGTTTTAGGATATGATACAAATTAAAACTAAAACCATTGTGTTACATCCGAACCTGATTTGTAATACAAATTTACCAGTATGAAACTTAGGATGTGATATATATTCCTTCTAACCAAAATTCAAAATATCCACTATGTATTCTAACAAATACTTAAACGTTCAAGCATAACTTCAAATGTGTTTTATTTTTTAGTTAATTTTATATTTGATAAATATTTTAAATTTTAGTTACAACAACCCGTAAAACTATACTCATAAAAATATTAATAATAACATCCTATCACTAAATATTAATAATAGTTAACTATTAATATTTATTTTATTAAATATATATATTTCAGTACTCTATCTATAAGAATTATATTATCATGTATTTGATGAGGTTTTGAATAATTTATTTTTGCATTTGAATTAAAGTACAGTTGCGGATATACAAATTAGTATGAATATATAATTCTTTTATATTAATTAATAAAATATAATTAATTTTATACTTAAATTTATTGTTAATATAAATTAAATTCATTATTAAAACACACAAAAATTAGTTATTTAATTCATTAATTTTAAATGAATAAGATTTCAAATTTTGTTTATTCAATATTTTAGATCTTTTAATGTAAAAGAAATTCAAAGTAATTATTTAAAAAAAAATTGTACAGTATGTATCTCACGTTTCTAAAACCTTTGATTAGTCCTATATATTCCAAGAAGATACTCTAGATTTTGACCATTATGTATCCGTACCTCGAACACTATGTATCGTAAACAGAAAAATTGTGAATATTGTGTTGCATCAAACATAGGGATATAGTACGTATATGTTAGGCAAGATTATAGTTGAGTGGTTTTAGGAAATATTGTTGTTTAGTTTAAATAAATAATCAATATAATTATAAATTAAATAGTAATGGTACAATTGTAATTACTTCGAAAGTTTAAGGAATGTCAGAAAAAACGTTCTTTTAATTGTATTGATTTATCTTTTTGAAATATAAAAGTAAACGTGATTAAGATAAACATGAAAAATGGTCTTAGGAATGTGGTAGTTTTAGTAATGACATATACTTAATTGATATTATAATGACCAATATAAAAAGTTAATAATAAAAAATCATATTATAGTTTTAAATTTTAAAATATAAGTAAAATTAATTCAAAAAAATTATCTTATTTTCATAAATTATATTTATAATTTTTGATTTAGTTATCTATAACTAGATCTTGACATGCGCAACCGGCATGTATTTATTTTCATTTATATATACAAAACATTTAGTTTTTTACATCATTAATTATCTATTAAAATTAAAATACTAAATACTATTTATCTATGTTAAGTGTTTTTAATAGATTTCATTCTTTTTTAACTAATTATAACTATTTATTTATTTATTTTCTAATTAATTAGAAAATATTTATTACAAAGTATAAAATAGAAATTACCTATTTTAAATGTTTTTTTTATTTTTCAGTTTTCTTAACAACTTCATTAATCGTATTTATTATAATAATATTTATTTTAAATGTTAACCATAATAACTTCACCGGTTTTTAAAAAAAAAATCTTTTATTTGTGACAAAAATTCAAATCGGTTAATAAATAACTTTTATGTGTTCAAAGAATCAGTTAGACATATGCATCCGGGTACCCACTTGAAAACGAATCATTTTTTTTATATAGAGATTTTTTTGGTTTTAAAACTAAACTCCATTCAAATATTTAAATTTTTTGGACGAGGTTCTAGTCGAATCCTTACGGATTCAAATAGGTTCGTATAAACCTAAAATATCCAAATAACTCATATGTTTATGTCGAGATTTTTAGGGTTGTTAAATTAAACTATTCAAATATTTAAAAATTTTGGACAGGGTTCGAGTCGGATCCTTACGGATTCGAATAGGTTCGTATAAACCTAAAATATCCAAATAACCCATATATTTAAAACTGTCATCAAATAATGTATAAACTAAAGTGAAAATAAACCGTTCAAATTCTAGTATATATTATAATATAAACCTTTTTAAATGTTTATTCCTAGGTTCATAATAATGTTAGTTTACTTGTTTGTTATCTAATTAATTATCTCAAACCGTCACTTATATTTGTAGCTTTTTATCTTACATATTTATTTCGGTAGATTTTTGTTTGATTATTAGAACATTTAGTATTAGTTATTGTCGGTATGGAAAATGAGCCACATTGGCATAGTATATCAATGTGATAGAGTAAACCGGTTTGGTTTGATTTTAATAGGTGGTGAATGATTTATTTAATTACAGTCTGTTAGTTTGTTTGTTTAAGGTAGAAATATTCCTATTTAAAGCGTGTGATAATGATTAGAAGTTAATAATGTATAATAAATGAAATGTTATTTAATTTATGACTTTTTAGTAAGATCAATTTTTAAAAATATTACAAATGAAAAAGTCGTGACTTCTATTTTACTAGATAAGATTTGAAAATAAATGTTATTATAAAAATACATATCTATAAGATTTCTAAGACAATGTTTCATATGAAACTAACCCCGCGAGATGATCAAAATCTAGTATTTTAGTTGAAAGAAAATTAGATGAAAAACAAAAAATTCAAACATCAATGGTAAATGAAGTTGTTACCTTGGATGCGTTTCTATGGATTATGTATTGAAAAACCGACGAAAAAACGTTGTTTTGGAGGTTATTTCGTGATTCATGATCAACAGTAAAAGGTAATAGTGTTGCCTACCTTGTTCTTAACGGCAGGAGAATTTTTGGTATACCATGTGTTATGATTCTCTGTTTGGCATTGAACAAAGCACGAGTTAATAAACATTCCGTTCTTACTTGGCTTTCCAAAACCACTGATTAGATTCACCATACGAGTCCTGAAACCTGTAAAACATAATTCAAAAACACTAACTTAGATGGCTATTCAAAAACAAAAACATTAATAGCTAATATTTCACCGTGCAAAAACTTGATCTGAGATGCATTGCACTTGGCGATGTTAAATCTACAGTCAGACCAACTTCCACTTGGATCGGCAGATTTAGGAGTTAAACTCTCTTGGATCTGCAAAAATACATTATATGAAGAAAAAAAATTCACATTTGTAGATAAAGCTGAGGATTTAAGAAGAGAAGGGCCCTTAACCTGCCACGAATCATATGCAGCATTTAGAATAAACAATGGATTCTTGACTTGGTTTATTAGGTTTTGTGCGAAAAAACACTGCAAACATTGAAGCATTGAGCACACTCTCTGATGAGAACTAGCACTTGTTTTATTATAAAGATTAATCTAGTAGTAAATAAAAACAAATACCGAAGTTGAATTTAGACGTCTTAAACAGTCATTAGGGAGCTGTGTTGCAATATTCTGTAGAAAGATTACACAATTATCATATTAGTATAGTAAAGAGAAACTGTGACACAATGCAAATCGTATGTGCGTACCTGTAATTT
Organism: Raphanus sativus; assembly: GCF_000801105.2. NCBI lineage: Eukaryota > Viridiplantae > Streptophyta > Magnoliopsida > Brassicales > Brassicaceae > Raphanus > Raphanus sativus. The sequence goes on along the minus strand of NC_079516.1, from coordinate 11,168,319 downwards.
TACTACATCTGCATATAAACGGCTAAGAGGTTGACCTCCAGAGACATCAGTGCTTCAATTATACAAATTACAAAACAAGTTAATATGTATATATACGAAGGTTTTGTTAATGAAGGTAGCTAGAAAATTACGCACGCATCAAGGAAAAGGCCAGCATCACTCAGACATTTTACTCTGGTGGAAGGATCAAACATATTCGTAAACTTATCACAGTGTAATATCGCTGCAAGACCTCCGGCAGAACATCCAGAGAGCAGAACCTAATGTGACATAAGTCAATATTATGCGATATATACACGAACGAAAGCAGCAACGTAAACAGTGGTTACCTGTTTTGCAGAACGTATTCCTTTCCCCATCAACTCTACCATAGCAGCTGTCCATATTCGCATTCCTCTAAACTGAAGTTTTGCAGCCTAATATGTAGGAAAAGTACAATATAGCAATCAGTACTACACAAACGGTAATCAAGCTTACACTTATGTTTTAGACTAAGCTAACCTTATTTTCAATGTCTCCAATAAAGGATCCACCGTCACAGTATCTAATTTTTACTCTATTCCAGTTATAAAAGTCTACAAACAAATATTTGTATTAGCAACCTAAACAGAGATAAACATCACACAGACTGATTTACAAGACACCAACCTGGATTTTCTGCGGCTTTGTCACTTAAAATTCCTGTAAAAGGTAACTGTTTTTCCATATACTTGGACGATCCATGACTAGTTGTTTTCATGTTTACACAACTTTTAATGGTACCACACCATTGACCTCCCTATCAAAAATGTACGACTAATATTGTCAATATCTATTAGGAGACTTATCTCTATGATGCAACAAACCTCCAATTGGACGAGCCAATTCTTTGTTCCTGAACCAGACCCGGGATGAAAATGATATCCGGGAAGACTTCCATCTAGACACACTGCAAAATAACAAAGATAATCGAATGCTATTATGAATCAAAGTTTGAAAGAGTGAGTAACAAGAAACATATATTATCAATGGCAATGGATTAGATAATGTTTTAGAAGATGTTACCTGCTCCATTTTCAGTTCCAGATTGAATGAGAGTGAGTGGTACCCGTAGAAGCTTTGCTTCAGAATGAACATCATTTTCAACCATCCTCGTTCCATTAAAATCTGTGAACCTTTCTATTTCTTCATACTCCATCACCCCATTTACAGGAAGCATTAAGAGAAGGAGACCAAATGAAGTCAGACTCCATACAAGCTTCTTCATTGCAAAGGAGACACAAGGTGTCTTAGAATTGACCAAAAACGTGGTTTATTTGGAAACGTATATGCGAATGAGAGTGACGTGAGAGGGAGAGCGCATTAGTTACCAAATGTTTTTCTTAATTATGAAAAGCGCATAAAATTACCGGACTAAGAAGGATATTTAACAGGCTAGTTAGTCGCATTTGACCAAATCAAGATCTTGAAAAGGTAAAATACATTTTGGTTTTTCAGAGATCAAAAAACCGCAGAATGTTGCAGAGAGATTGCAATTATTTCTGAGCTGGCCAAAAGTCTTTCAACTAAACGATTCTTAAGATTATTTGAGCCCAGTTTCACCCTGCTCCGGATCTGGTCTGAGATTCTGACCCAAAAACGGTAAAACCCAAATTTGACCATCGTAGAGGTTCAAAAAGAATATAACCCATAAAAGTCAAAGTCCACATCATGAGCATAATAGTTTTTGAACGAATTCGAAAACGTAAAGAAACCGAGAGCATTAAACGCATCTATAATATTTTACCTCATTTTTCTCTTGAGAATGAAATAAGCTCAAAATGAGTTTGTATTTTGTTTCTATGGTTTCCTTCATTTTTCCTTTCAAAAATAATATTTTAAATATACTATATTTTTGTTACTTATTACATTCCAAAAAATTATTACTTTTATGAAATTTACAAATTTTACCCAAATATAATTATATTTTAATTAAGTTTTCATTATATAAATAAATTTAGTTTCTAAAAAATACAATTACATTATCAAATTTTTAATAATTTCTATAAAATATAATTATTGAATCCTTTTAGATATAAAACAAAACTATATAAAAGTTTAAGAACTATTTATATATTAGAAATATTATTCATTTTGAGGAAAACATCAAAAAATAAAAGAAAACATCTCCAAATAATACATTATGTTGAGGAAAAAAAACGAGTTTATTAATAGTATTCTCTCAATCACTGGAGATAGTCTAAAACCCATTATTAAAATCCTTTAATACACGCCAGAGATCACGTTACCGTTCGATTCGTCGTAAATGCCTACATAAAAAGAAAAAGAAGCCAAATATAAGAGGAACCAAATTCCCAACACCTAAACTATAATCTCATTATATACAATCTTCATTACTGTCAAGCACCCCTTGTATTCATCACTATAATCACCAATAAAACATCTATTTTTCATAGTTAATTATAACTTAATCTTTTTCTTTTGATCTTATTTGTTATTCGCTAAAACAAATTGATTGCTAAAGAGAATTACTGATAATAAAATAGAGATAACTATTATAGACGGTCTAATACTAAATAAAAAAAAATTATTTTTCTTTAGATGGACAAAGATTTACTTTGGAAAATAGTTCCGTCATGTCGGCTAAAGATCTAAGAATTTCTAATGAATTACCATATTCAAGTTCAATACTATGCAAGTTAATCGTACCAAGGGTTCAAATCCCTCTTTTCCTTTTCAACTTTTGGTGATATGAAATAAATAAAATTTTAATAAAATTTTCATATTTTCACTAATTAAATAAAAATCAATTAATGTAATAAAATCTTTTTTTTAGTTTTTCATGTCTCGTATTGCGTCTTACGTCATAGATCTTTAGATATGAATCCAAATATGAAAAAAATGAACAAAGAATATAACTATAATAACTATAATGTATAATAAAGTTTGAAAATTAGCATTATACAACTCTTAAGATCTTACTTTTTTAAAAAGAAAAAAGAGAATGTCTCTTTATCTGTAAACCATATTTTTTTTTGGTAAAATCCGTAAACCATATTTCTGAGTAAATTTTAGGATTCATCAAAAGAATTAAGTTTCTTTATCCATCTCGATTGACTACTTGCAAAAGTAAAACATCATTTGGATCCTTTTTCTGCGAACACCAAAAGAATTAAACATGAAGAAGAACCTCCAGTGACATTGGTTCAAGTATATAGAATCAAAAGTGAATAATGGTTAGAAAACCAGAAACCGAATGAATCAGTCCCTGCGACTATGCAAAGAATCCTCTAAATCAAGATCAACCCCAACACATTTCCGAATCGATGCGTTGGCGTGGCACGAGTGATGGGAAGAAGAAGAGCAAGACGACTTCTTCTCAAGTTCCTTAAACCTCTCAACATCGAAGTTGCGACTCTTGAGCAACTTCCTCTGCCTAGAAAGAAACAACCTCTTCATGAAATCTTGATAAGTTGGGTCCCTCGAAGTCATCAAGAAATAAGCATAACCAACAATAATCCCAGTCGCTGTAGTGAAAAACGTAATGGGTTCCATCACATCCCATGAAAACTCCCAGAAAGTTAGCCTGAAAAACAGTCCGATCTGAACCATAGAGTAACCAAGACCACACCACAGAATCTTCCTCACTTGCTTATGCGCTAACACATCAATCTCTTCCTTCATTCTCCTAAGCTTATCGAACTCGACTTTAGCTGGATCATCCTCTAGATTTAAACCTAAAGGCACTGCCTTTCTAATCAACTCCACCACCTATAACAAAACCCACAAGACAAAAATCAATTTCAGACAAACATTAGTTTTTTTTTTCCTTTTTTTCAGACAAAACATTAGTTTTTTTTTTCCTTTTTTTCAGACAAACATGAGATTGCAGACCTTATGAGGATGAAGATAGACTTTATCACGGAAAATTAAAATCACACCGGCGTCATCGAGAATACGAGCGAAGGCGTGAGCTTCGTGGAGAGATCTAGCGATACCTAAACCTTGAGATGCTTCAATGAGTTTAGTGTAAGAGACAGTTTCTTCATTCCCCATACAACCGAGCTTCTTCTTCATCTCATCAACATTCACTAACCTCATTAGCTTCTTCGCTTCCGTTACTGTTATCTCCTCCCCCTTCTCCGTTGTTGGTTCGACGGTCAGACATCTGTAACCACCGCCGAGCAATGACCTTGTCGGAGAACCTTTACTCACGGCGGAAAACGCCGTACGCCTCAAACCACCCACCACCGACCACATCTGTGAGGATGGACCCACGAATCGGATATGGGATTCTTGTGGGCTCGAAGAACTAAAAGCTAAAAGAAAAGACGCGTGAGATTCGATTCTGACGCAGTGTGTAATGCGCGCTCCACCAAGAACGTGGAGGGGTCAAAAATAGTAATGCATTTATATGAAAAAAGAATAAAGAAGAGGAAGAAGCTTTGTGTTACTTTCTGGAATTAGAAAAGTTTGGTCGACATTGTTGACTAGCCGTGGCTTTTCGATATCCCTAAATCCATTTGTAAGGAGAGACGTTTGAGGAGGCATTTAGGGCTGGCCGTCCTAAAATCCAAGAAAAGGAAATATGATCCGGTTCGGTTTTATCTATACCGAATAAATTTTCTCGGTTGAGCTTGGTTTTCCTTTCCTCACGATCAATTGTTAGTTGTCCTCTTGTGTTTTGTCGTACATAGAGAAGAGAGCAATGTAAAATTTCTTAATTTGTAAGAAAAGGTAAAAGATAAAAAAATGTAACATTTCTCAAGTTTTTAAATACGACCCGTTTTGGAGAAAGACGAAGAATAGCAACACACAGTGCCGTGCCCTACACTTTGTGGGGCTTAAGGCAATTTCAAAACTGGGGCCTTTATAAAGTATATATTCAGCATTATGGAAATATTTTTATAAAGTACATATTCAGCATTATGGAAATTTTTTGGAAATATTTTTTGGAAATATTTTATTTATAAATATGATTTAAATGTGAAGTCAACACAGTTGAGAAAAACTAAAAGGGATTTGATATAAAAAAGTATTCATTAAGATTCTTTATGTGTATTTGTTGTATTGTGACCCAAAAATTCGTATCTATATTAGTTAAAATATACTCCCTCCGTTTCATAATACTTGATGTTTTACTCTAGTGCACAAAGATTAAGAAAACTATATTTTTTTAATAAAAAATATTTTAAAGATATAATTTTAAAATCAATTAACCAATAACCAAAAAGAATGTAAAACCTAATTGGTTGAACAGTTTCCAATAAAGTTAAAGTAACCTTGAAATCTCAAAACTTCGTCTAATTTGAAACAAAATTATCCTTCTAAAACATCAACTATTATGAAACGGAGGGAGTATATTTTAGATACAGAGTTACAAAAAAGTTTCAACAATGCATAATATATAATACCAAATGAATTAAGAAAATTATTTGATAAAATAATATGAAAAACATATATAGAGAAGAGTAAATGATAAAATATAAAATATTATAAAAAGCTAAAGAGAAAAAGACTAACATAATTAATTTGGGATCCCAAATTTTATGTGTGAAGTGGGGGGTCTGGGGCATTTGCCTTTCTACTAAAGCCATGCAACACAGCCGTGAAACTATTCGAAGATGACTCTTCAGTCTCCACAAAAATTGTTTAGAAAGAGCTAATGTAGCTACCTGACATAAACAAATGTGGGGGTGAGCAAGACAATAATGAAGCTGATAGGATTGGGACAAAACTTCACTCTTATTTATGTTTTTAATATGGAGTAGATTTTGTTCTTGCCACACAACGAAAAGATAACTAAACATCTAAACATGTATTGTCTATGTGATAATGCATGTACATTTTCTGTTGATATAGCTTATCCCATGGTTTTGTTGGTTTCAGAAGAAACATACTTAGTAATATGGACTACAAAAAAAGATTACTTTACATCATTTATTTTATATATTTGCATTAGTTATAAATGATGTAAAACTTTTACATCATTTAAATAAATGACTCTGAAAGTGGTGATATAAATAATTAACATTATCTAAAACTGATGCAATAAAATTATATATTTACATCAATTATTTTAAATGATTTCAAAACGTATCATTTGTAAGAAAATGATAGTTAACTTTAAAATCAGTTATGCAAAATGATATTAGTATTAGTGTCAATTAAAAAAAATTGATTTGAATTGTTGAATCATTTATTATAAACTGATGTAACAGTAATATCAATTCTCAGAAATGATTTTAGTAATTGTATCATTTATTACAAGAGATTTTAAATATTATATCATTTTAAACAATTGATGTTAACTTTATATCAGTTTTTCAAAAGTTAATTTAATAATAATATCAATCAAAGCAAATGATTTAAGTATTACTATCATTTTACGTATTGATGTTAATTTTATATCAGTTTTAAAAAGTGATTTTAATAATTGTATCATTTACAGTTTAGTGATTTAAATTTTTGTCATCATTTGTATATAATTGATTGTAAATCTATATCAAATTTTATAAAATATTTTAATGTATTTCACTTATACAAATGATACAAAATATTATTTTTATTTACATATTTATGATTTATATTAATATAAACGAATTTGTTTTTTAATTAAATTTTAAATGTATATAAAATGCAAGAAAATTAATTAAAAGAATAAAAACCCGATTTAAATTAATAAATAAAGTATTAGCAATCAAATCACAACTAATCCATCATGCAAATTCATAAAATAAAATAAACTGAAAGTTGCTGAAAATATTATTAAACTAATGTTGATGAAGATCATTGCTATTGCTTCCAACGTCTGAGTCTTAATCTCTAACAGCATCATCATTTCGTTCCTGGAATATAATTATATAACAAATTAGTTAATATTCTGAATAATCATTCATTATAGGACTAAAATTAATTAGAATTTACCTGATTTGGATTTGATGAATTTGGTATGCTGGCAAAAGATGGATTTGGTATGTTAACAAAAGCTACAGCAAAACTTGAATTCCATGCTCTTGCCAAAATAATAGTTAAACATATTAGTCTACATATCAAAAGTGTAAAAAATACTATTAACTTATAAACTATATTATTACTATATTATTACCTGGTCACCAGTTGAAGTACAATTACTTGTTGGATGAACGTAGTCATTCCCTTAACTTGATCTGATAATTCTTTCACTTGTGACTTCAAGTCGACAACCATTTTTGAATTTTCTATCTCTTGTCTCGTAACAGTTAAACGGTTCATTGGTTTGAAGGTGTAGGTCCACGACCAACACACCGTACTCGTCCAGGACACTCCGGACCAAACACTTGTGCATATTCATCATCCAAACTAGTAGTGACATTGTCTGCCACATGTGAGTTTTGGCCCAACAATGTCGTAAGTGCTTCCTATAACATAGTAAAAACAAGGACAAGACTTGGGTTCACCCCCTATGGTGAATCTTTAAATTCACCACCTCCCTAATAACCAACCAAATTGCTAACTAGATTAATAATAAAAAAATTAAAAAATAAATAATATCATATTTAATAATGATAATGTCAGTATTTAATCCATGAACTCAAATTCTATACCCTAAATCCAAATTCTAAACCCTAAATTTTAACTTATAAACCCAAACACTATACCCTAAACCCAAATCTTAAACCCTAAACCCAAACCATAAATCATAAACCAAAAAATCTAAACTCTAAACCCAAAACTATACCCTAAACTCAAACCCTAGACCCTAAACCCAAACCATAAACCCTAAACCCAAACCGTAAAGGCGTAAACCCTAAACCCAAACCCTAGACTGTAACCCAAACCATGAACTCTAAATCCAAACTTTAATTTTAACCTTAAATTTCAAAAGAACAACATCAATATTAATCTAAAATATTTAGGATATAGGGTTTGGGTTTTGTATTTATGTTTTGGGTTTAGAGTCTAGGATTTGGGTTTAAGGTATAGGTTTGGGTTTAGAGTTCAGGTTTTTGGGTTTATGATTTATGGTTTGGGTTTAGGGTATAGAGTTTGGGTTTATAATTTAGAATTTAGGGTTTAGAATTTGGATTTAGGGTATAGAGTTTGAGTTTATGGATTAGATAGTGACATTAGCATTATTAAAATTGACACTATTTTTTTTTTTGGTTTTGAAAAAATTATTTAATATTTTTTAATCATTAATCTAGTTGGCATTTCGGTTTGTTACTAAGGAGGTGGTGAATTTAAAGATTCACCATAGGGGGTGAACCCAAGTCTTGTCCTAAAAACAAATATCAAGTAAATTTAACTTATAAAAATATGGTAAATCAAGTAAAACTAACCGCCCTTTTTTTTCTTCGCATACAAAGCTTCCATTAGGTTTCGTGCGAGTCTCAATAAAAAACTCTGCTCGACATGGTCGTTTTTCAGTCTTGATTGTCTTTATAAAAATACATGCATAAACATATATAATATTAGTATAGTAACATAGTTTATATCAATATAATAAATTAATTTTACATTACTTACAATATTATTTCTTTTCTTTGAAAAACTTCTTCTTCCACATACGTGAGGCATGGTGTTTTTCTTTTTGCTCTTCTGTTTCATCAATGTTTCTTCCACAGGAAATCACTTGCGTCCACTTCATCTTCGGCTCGACCAACCGGAATCAGCATGTACTCCGTCCTAAGATCCTCCTAGTCCTATAATTTTTTTTCTCAGTTGCACCTTTAGACAAGAGATTCAAAATAACAACTAACTATTGACAAATCAGTTATGCAAAATAACAACTAACTAATTGACAAATCAGTTATGCAAAATGATATTAGCAACTGAAAGATCTAGATCTAAATTTAATACATTTCAGAGATTATATACTAAATCAATTTTTTAAACGAATTGATTATCTCATAATCATACCTCATCTTCACTGCCTTCATTCTCGCTGCCACCATCGCCTTCATCGTCGCTTTCCTCATCCCAACTTTTGGCTTTCTTTTTGGAATGTGGAAAAAAATCAGGTAAGAAGAATAAGATCACGGAATAGATGAGACAAAAAGATTTCAAAAATTCTCATAATATGAACCGTTAATGTGAAAATAAAACAATTTATATAAGATTTATTGACACAAAGGTCATTTTATGTGTTTTATTTACACTGGAGAGCAAATTGTGCTACACAGACACTTTTCTATGGTTGATAGATTCAACTCTAAAGAAATTGTTGCAAAGATCAAATAATAATCTTAGTTTAAGTGAAACATTGGTTCCTACTGGTCCTCAAACTTTTCGAATGGAGGTGCATCTTGGGTCCTAAGGGATGCAAATAGTATTGTGAGCATCCATAGTAGGAGAGTGTTTTCCTACTTTTTCTCGCTTCAGTTAAATGTTCTTATTTGGGCTATAGAAAATATGACTCATCATAGAATTAATAGTCACCTTTTCTATTGATGATAAAGTTGTGGTTGGTCTGTTATGAGACCAAAAGCTTGGCCATCATTCAAATCTCACTCCGTTGGAATATTTTGAAGGAAATAATTTTGAATAGTGAAAGTTTATCACTGAAGTAAAAAGAGCAGAGGTGTATTTCTTATTGCTCAAAGTTTTGTTAAGGGTAACATATTTCAATCTTATGTTGCTATTAGCCCTCCTTTTTGGTTAACTTTTTGGTTAACATATTGCCTCTGCTTAACCTTTGGGTTCCTAATAGAGTATTGATATCTCTAACTCCTCTATTGATTATCAGAAATGGATTACAAGAACAATGACGCTTACAACAGATAGAAATAAGATCTCATGGCAATCATCTTCTCCAAGCTCATATCACTTGAAGCACATCAACATCATAAGCATGCCGTATCTCATCATCTTCTTCTCCTCTTATACTCGTCATCTGTCCACTAGCTGCTTCAGAATCCTCTAATAGCAAACCGTATGATACAAGCCAATGCTTTGTTTTACAACCTTCACTCAACCATGTAAGACCCAGCCATGTCAGCTTACTCACTTCTAAATCAATAGAGATAGATATAGGGTATCTATCACAGCAACTCCAACCAGGTTTCTCTCAATAGATATCTAAAAGTACATATATATGTATGTTTATATAAAAATTATTATTCGATTACGAGTATCTAAATTTTACATGAAACCTAACTGAAAATATCTAACGAAGATACAAAAGATTTTTCGTCATAATTTAGATACTCATAATTAAATAACTAAATAGGTACCCGCGCTAAAGCGCGGATATTATTTGGCGACTAATCTTCAAAATATATAACTGAGATTGGATTATATAATTTTCAGATTTATGGTTTATAATTTGTGTTATATAATATGTGGATACAATATCGTTTTGTTTTTTCTTTGACACACACATATATATATATATATATATTTTATTTACATGTAAATAATTAATTTTTGTTTAATATGTGTTGTACATAACATTACTTTGTACAATGTATAATGTTTAGTGTGTAGTAGTTAATTGGTTTGGCTTATAAGAAAATTAACCTATACAATATTTTTATATTCTTAATAAATTTTAGAATTTTACAATTTTACCAGAGAAAAGAACATTGTTTTGGTGATGGAAGTTTAATGTAATTATAACAGAAGAGAAATTGATTTTGGTTTGGATGCCATATTACAAATACAAATGTGTCACTATAAAGAAGAGAAGAACATGATATTAATGGATGAAAATGTATCGATATGAGCTGATGATAAGCAAATACAATTTTGTATACCAGTTACCAACCTGATGTCCATATAGAGACATTATAGAAGAATTTCTATAATCAGAGTCGTGTATTATTTGACCAGGCCTAATCTAATTTAATAAGGCGTTGGTTTAGTAATAACCGTATCAGCGCTTAGTGTCGTTGGTTTAGTTTTATGTTACCACCACCTTGGTTTAGTTTTAATGAAACTTTTTAAGTAGCATTAATTAGATTGCAACATTTTTAAAAGGGTCCAAAAGTTAATAACAACTTGTATCAGTAGATAAAAAATAGGACCCTAAATTAATAAATTAGATAGTCTATATGTATATATATATGTACTTTTAGATATTCATGGAGAGAAATCTCCATTGGATTGCTCTGAGTCCCCTCTGTTTGTTGTATTTGGTCTTTTGTTTGTTCCAATTTTTAGGCATGATGTTTAGCTTATTTTTGTTGCTGAAGTCCTTTGTGTGGCTGCTGGGTCTTTGGTCCGTTTATCTGTTGATTTTGGTTGTTCCATCATAGTAAAATGAAATATTATTGATGACATTCGACGTTTAGTGACTCACTTTTTTATCTTACTCTCTTTGACTTTTTTTTTTTGTTTATGTTATTATTATTTTTTTAAAGAGTTAAGTACTAAACTTCCTATTAAATCTAGTTGGTAGAAGAAACAGAGGCGAGATCTGAGACTAGCTACATCGAAGAAGAAGAAGATGAAGCGTGAGTTTGCGACAACGCTCTTACTCTCGACTCTCTTTACCTTTCTGGTGCCGGAGCTGATTCCGGTATGCGAAGCCGTGTGGCTCACCATTCCCAAGACCGGAACAAAGTGCGTGTCGGAGGAAATCCAGAGCAAGGTCGTCGTTTTGGCCGATTACCTCGTCATCTCCGACGAACATTCCATCTTCCCTACTGTCTCTCTCAAGGTAAACTCCTTTCTATTTTTGGATCATTTTTTTTTGTCCGACTTCGATCTGTTAATTCTTTTTTATTTGAATTGATTGCTCGGATTCAAGTTTCCTTATTTTTAAAACATTTATATGCTCATGATGTGGCGTTCATGTCTTTCTATGATTGTTCAAGTTGTGCATTTAACTGTTAAGGTAATAATAGAACAAAACCATCTCAAGTAGCTGATTCACTGAAGAAAGAGAATGCTCATGTATGAAAAGAGAGTCATATTGACACAATGGTTGTGCAATGCAAAGGGATCGTTTTATGAATGTATTGTATATTCATCAGTTCTTGATATAACGGCGGTCTTTGGCATAGCTAGACAACCTAGACTAAACAATCACTTCGGACCCCAAATTTTAATTGGCTTATATGTACATTCAGCCTTCAATTTTGATTTAAAAAAGTCTAATATGTAATTGATCAGTTAGTTTTCAATCAATAACTGTTTCAAGCTCCAATGAATTTCAGGGTTGGCCTTGTCTAGATCTTACCTATCTAATTCTAGGTGTAATTGAATGGTAAGGGGAAAAGCTTTTCTTGTAATGCCAATATGGTTGTGACGTTTTACCTCAACATATTTTTACTTGGTTTGTTAACAATTTGTGTTATCTGAGTGAATATGTTTGGAAGTTGGAACTGGGATTAGTCACGACCATGTGCTCTATATTTGCTTGCAAATATGAATGATATTATTAAGTGTGTCTTGATGAATTTCCTGTTACAATGGTTATGTCTCAACCAACTCTCATATGCTTTATTAGTTAGTAGAAATTGATTCTCCTTGCAACCACATAGCTTTGATGGGTTATCGTAGAAAGTTTGTCATATGTGTTACAGAACACTGGGCACAAAGCAGATGCATACATGTTTTTTGTGTGAATATATGAAACTGACCAGAAACTCTTATCTTGTACTGTAGGTTACATCACCATATGGCAGCGTTTTGCACCACAGCGAAAATGCTACGCATGGTCAGTTTGCGTTTACAACCCAGGAATCAGGAACCTACTTGGCCTGTTTTGAGGCCGTAGGGAATAGTCACGGTAACAAGGATATCAGCATCAACCTTGACTGGAAAACTGGAATCGCCGCCAAGGATTGGGACTCCATTGCTAGGAAAGAGAAGATTGAGGTCAGCTCTCCATTTTCCCATTAATTTTCAAGTGTGCAATAAAGTCAAAGTCTCTTTATGAAACACACCATTATGCCTTAAATCGTAGGGTGTGGAGCTTGAGCTTAGGAAACTCGAAGGTTCAGTTGAAGCCATACATGAAAACCTACTTTACCTCCGTAACAGGTGATATTTAATTAACAGCTGCAGTCTTTGAAACTATGAATAGGAATCTGAACAAACTTTTATCCTCTCTTTTCTTTCATACATTGCAGAGAAGCAGACATGAGGATTGTGAGTGAAAAAACAAACTCGCGAGTCGCGTGGTACAGTATAATGTCACTAGGCATCTGCATTGTGGTCTCTGGTTTACAGATTTTGTACTTGAAGCAGTACTTTGAAAAGAAGAAGCTTATTTAGATGAGAGTGATCCATGGGTACTTGAGACACCAACAGACTGTTCAGTTTCCTTTGCTTTTGTTTCTTGTAACACTGTTTCGTTTTCCTGTAACACTCTGTTTCGAACCTGTTAGTATACAAATTTTGTTCACTTATTTAACTTGTAATCCGTCTCTGGTTAGATTATATTTATATACCTAGACTCTAATAAACAGACTCTGAATTATATTTTGCTTTGAGAAAAGAAATGTTTTTCTTTGGAACTTTCTTCAGTAGGAAAATGAACATTTTGGGGTTTAATTTGACCTATGTACTAAAATTGAGTTCGAATCTCATAATCTTGTAAAAATGTAAGTACCTCCATTACAAAAAGTTCTCAAAATGGGGCTACCTAGTTTGGTTTTGGGGAAAGCAGAGGGTCTCTACGGTTTTTGAGCTAGTTTAGAAATGTTTGAATTTCCCCCACGTGTAAATGAAGTTCTACTTTTTGATATATCAATTTAAGAGTTCATAACTTTTTTTTAATATAGGATAAGACCTGCGCAGCACATAGTGAAATATTTATTAAAACTTTTATGTTTTATTGTAAAATCTGATAATTTCTGAATATATGTGTTTTGTGGTCAAAATATATTTGATATTTTTGTTTTTCTCAATATATATTAATTAACTATCTATAAATATTTGGTACACATAGAAAAAATATAGAAGTCCAAATCAAACATTTATATTTTGAAAATATTTGATGGTGTTTCTAAGGTTCTAAAGAAAAACTCAACTGTATATTATAGTAAGCATAGGTAGATTTTCAGATTTTTTGGAAAATTAAAATTATTATCATTAATTATCTGGAACCATATTTTAGCGTGATACATTGAAATAATATTTATGTAAATTTTCAATAACTACCACAAACATATTTTGCAAATTTTTTTTTCAGCGGTCGAAACTATAGACTTGGTGAGAAAGTATATTATTATCTTAAATTAAACTTACCTCATAGAAATTCTCTAAATTTTGTACCAAACTTAAAAATTCGGTAGAAGCATTTACCTGGAAAAGTTTTTTATTTATTTAAACAGCCTAGTATAAAAACAATTAATTTAAACTTACCAAAATAGCTTTATTCTAAAACTGTGTATCACGAAAACTCTGGTTCAAATTTTAGAATTTTTATTATCTTCTGATGATAGTAATACCTACGGTTTATGATTGATTTCGGCTCAATTTATTTTTCAAATTTCTAATTAAACATATTGTATTGACAATTTTTTTTTGTTTATATAATCATATATATGTTAGGCTGATATATTTGGATATTTTCTTTTACTAACTTACCAATAAATAAATTTATATATTTTTGATTTTGAAGTTACGCTAATTTTCAGAATATAAAAATTTTACTTTCTTTTTGACGACATAAGATGGAAAATTAAAATATTGTAAAGACAATTACAAATTGGATTAATTTGAAGTATATTTTGGTTATCGACAACACTAAGATAACGTAAATTTTGCATCCCTGCTATTATTATATTTAAGGCCCAAATATAGAAAACGATTTTTTTTTGGCAGCTGATACTTTGTATACGATGAAAGTTAGGTTAAAAATATCCCCTAGACATTATTTGAAAAGTGATTTGTCAAATGTAATCTCTATAAACATTTTCACAAAATAAATGTGACATGGTTACAAAAATATATAACATGAATTATGACAAATATGACAAGGATAATTACATTTAGTATTAATTTATATTTTTGGTAAACTTTTCAGAATATGACGACAATTCTTACATTACATTTAATGTTGATATTTATTTTTGATAAACCTTTTAGAATATAGTAATAACTCATACATGATCATTAAATTAAATATCTTCAAAATATTATATATCGGTCATATAATTTACTATAGAACGCAAAAAATATATTCGATGTTATTAAGTACATTGTTATTTTTAAATATGTTATATTAGTATACACATTGCAAACCATATATAATATTTAGTATAGATAAAAAAATGAAAATTGACATCTGCTCTCAAAATCTAGTAATTTTTATAAATAATTTGAACATTTATGGAGTTTGTTCGAACTAAGCATAAATTTAGGAGACAAAATCTAAAAATGAAGTGTCTCCGAATTTAATTGGGTGAGGGTGACTAATATATATTGGTGCAGAATATTTTTCCTAAAATATCATTAGTGAGTCACTTAAATAGTTATGATAATTTACATCTGTATTTTACAAAATAAAATAATAATCACTCTTACTCGTCAATCTCATCTGAAATTTGGAAAGAAAGGAAGGATAAGCAACATGAGAGTTATTCAACGAGGTATAAGATGCTAAACACGCAAACCATCAAGTTAATTAAATAGAACTCTCACTATGAAAGTTTAGCTCTAACATGAACAAACAAGATGCCTATGGCATCACACACAACACACAATTCGCTGATAGTGCAAAACTAGATCACACTCCCCATCTCCTCATACGGATATCCAAAGCTGCGTCAAATGCAAACGTCTATGCACCACGACCTACACGATCTGCGTCCCACACTCCATAGTGGTGTTGCTAGTCCATACATCTCTGAATCCCCGCCCTCACACACACACACACATATATATATATATATATCATCACACAATACAATCAACTGTTGAATCCTCTAGGCCCCTAGTTCCGGTTTACAATGAATGAACTAACTATCAAACACGACTCAAACAGACTCAATTCATGTTTCGAAATCTAAGCTAACATAGGAAGAGTTCACACTCGTATGGGATTTACGGAATAGACTCTCACCTTAGAAATGTGGAAATGTAGTAGCTATGAACTTCAACTGTTCAAACAGACTCCAAATCTGAAATCAAGGAGAAAAATTGAGTCAAAACGCTCTTTGAACGGTTAAAAACAAATAACCGGAAATCTGATCAAAAAATCAACTCACTGGTCAAAGGTCAACCCGGTCAACTTTGACCCAAGCTGGTCAACCCCTGACCAAATTGAAATAGAATTAGACCAGCCGGTTTCCATTAACCGGATTTGATTTCAATTGGACCAGAATTCAAATCAGTTAAGACCCGGTTAACCTGGGGAACGCCGCTACAGTGGCGTGTGATCTACACCTGGGGAACGCCGCTACGGTCGCGTATGATCTACACGTGCGGAACACCGCGGAGAATGATATTATCGAACATCTTGACGTCACGAACACGATGGTGGTCTTGAATTTGCGAAATACCACACGGTTAGAGAGATATGATCGATTTATCAAACGGCCGAAACTAAACATTAAGATATGGCGGTTTCCGGTTATACCTTCGGCGAGTATCGGCGGTTCAGTGGGCAATCTCGCCGCTAAAGGTGGTGGTCGGGGCTGGTCAGACTCAGATTTATTTGACGGATCAAAATCTGCAGAGGTTCGACACTTTAGAATTTTCTGAATAAAATAATAGGCTAACACTTTTTATATAGAGACTCACCTAGAGTTTCCTGCAATCCTAATGGGTCTTACTGGGCCGAATTAGCTTTGCCGAGAACTGGGTCGTTACAAATGTAGTGGAATTTTTTATATTTCACATTTTCGTTTAATAGAGAATATCTAACTATACAAATAAAGGAGAAGCCTCTTTTATCCTAGTCTGTCACCTCAGCACACCTTATTCCAAATTGTGCCACGTGTGTCAGGCAAAATGTGAGAGTTTCTTATTTTTGTAAGGATCTATAATAGGAAACAAAAACGAAAACATTGGTAATCAAATAAGTGTTAGACTATGATACCAAATATCAAAGAATGTAAGCAATGATAATTATAAATCCGTGATTCAAATAATTATCACAATTTTTAGTAATGATCTATAATAGGAAACAAAAACGAAATATTAAGAAATAAAAAATGGAAAAAAAAAATAATCAAAGGAGCTATAGTCGCGAATAAGGGAAGTGCATTCTTATTTATTTTTGAAATTTAAGGAAGGTTCATTTTTAGCCATTAGATTAACAAAGAAAAAATGATTGACATGTGAATTATTTAAGTGATTACATTTGAAAATCAATCCACATAAAAATATGTAAACACATAAAAAATATTGATGTAGAAAAATAAGACCTCTTTGGTATTATATTGTATTCATTGTTTATCGAAGAAAATAGTGAAATGCAGCAGATAAACGAACTGTCCGACTTCATTCTTTTTAACGGTCTCATGTATCTTATCACCCTAGTAAAGATGAACAGAATCAAAGTAAGAAACAAAGATATAACTATATAAGACTATCATAAGTAAACCAAAAAATTTAAGTAGTCGTGAAACTTACTCTAGAATCCACGAAAACCATCTCAATGGTCTCACCACCCGCCGTTGAATACTGCTTCCATAGTCGGATTATCTTACCCCCACTTTCCACATTGACTTGAAAAAGGCTTCAACTCAGAGATGTTATTCATCGCCGCCATTTTTTGTATCTTTTTTTTTTTGCTTTTGTTGAGTGAATGCCTCCTTGTTTAACAACCTCATTGGTTTATATAGGAGTAACACCACAAATAAAGCGGCTAGATGTGTAATCTTAGGCAATAAATAAAAAATTTAGAGCTTGTCAATTCATGATAAATCGTCGCCAAATACTTTCCATTTTTGGCATAGATAGGTAATTGAAACAATATCCTCTATAAATTTGGTATTAAGTAGCTCAATCAACGTAATTGATAACTAAATTCCCTATATATTGCAAATGATTGCCAATATAGCCGTTCATCACAACTTTCCAAAACTAATGTATACGCAAATGATTGACTTGAAAATAGCTTTAGAATATAATTTTATTCAAATCAAACACTAATTTAGTAGTCAGTTACGTGATTGTCTTGAAAATTTATGGACATACATTTATGTCTTGTTTTAATATATACGTGATTGACTTGAAAAAAGGTAAGTCGAGCTTTAAAAATTGTCAAATTTATGGCTATGTGATGTACGAATGATTTTATTCGATTTAGTCATGTAATTATAACATTCCTAAATCTAAAATCATACATGCAAGAAAGATTGTATTAAACACACATATAACTTTATTTTCGAATATTAATGAAATAATTTTACAAAATAATATTTCATAGACTATAATTTATTACACACACGCATAACGTTCTAAAGTATATCATACCATATAGTGACATTGTTTTAATATCTACAAACAACTATACATTTTCTATTAGACAAAAAGAAAAAACGTTTTCTATTGTATTGCAGGCGCAAATCTCAAGCTTGAAAATGTTTTTCTTTTTTTCTATTTCTCTATAAAAATAGAGAAAAACAATGTTTTGTAATTATGTGATTTCATAGAGCACGTTTCATATTGCATTCAGGCAGACAACCGGATTATTGTATGGCATGTAATAATTGGTCTATTAGTCAACGATTTATATGAAACTCTAACAAAATATTGTATCGAATGTAATAATTGCTCCATTAATCAACGATCAGTTATTGTGTATCTATATATGGCAACATAGATTTGGTTTCGATTCCAACGTTACGATTTCAACAATGCTATTAAGGTGTTGTATATGAAAGTATGATATAAGGATGATTATTAATGTGGAACCACAGTGGCATTTGTTTGTAATTTCTCTAGTGAAGTAAGGATGATTCCATATATAGGCTGAGAGTGAATATAGTGCCGCCACGTCAGCATGGAACTCATGTAAATAACATACAACTTTAAGGTTACTCTTTAAAAATGATTCTTGATTAATAAAAAAAAGGATTATCCAGCTGCAGCCTGACTTTTCCCATTCTCCTTCTTGGGAAATTCAGACGTCTCTGCAACTCTTCTGTCTTTGTAGTTAAGTCATCATTATTCTATTAAATTCTCTTCTTAACTCTTTTGACCCTTTAAGATGTTTACGTATCGTTTACCTCTGTTTTTTTTCCTTATATAAATTCCTTCTCTGTATCACTGCTTCACGTACAGATGTTCATACAAGCATATCAGGCAATGGGATGAAATCGGCAAAATCCACCACAACAATGGGCTCAGTCTCATATCAAGAGCGCATCAACTTCTGAAGGAAGGTTTTAATCGGTGGCAGGTGTGTCAGGTGTGTATGTTCATATAAAAAGATTCCTCATTTCAGATCATATCTGTATATCCTGCACTAAGTATTTGATAGTGTTTGTAAAGTAAACTGGGGAGTGACAAAGGATGTAGGCAACAATATCCTTAGAACACAGCAATGTAATCGGAAATCGATTGACAAAAATGGACTTTTATTGAATAAGAAATCGATTACAAAGAATGAAAATGAGCTTGAATACTACAAAACAGATCGGACCAGATTAAACTCAAAACAAAGTAAAAGAGGTTGATGTGTGTGATGTGCTCTCTCTCTCTAGGGTTTTTGCTGTGTCCTGAAGTGTTGATCCCTCGCCCCTTTAATAGTCTCGACTCCGTCATCCTTGTAACTGATCCCGCGATCTCTGGGATCGCGATGACTTCTTCCGAGCTCGTTAATTTCTTCGTGGGCTTGTGCTTCTCGGCCCATTCGTTTTGGTCTGTGCCTATTAACCGGAATGCCAAAAATTGAGTCCAATAATATCCATATCCTTTTAGGTTGCTGGTTTTTGAATTTCGTTTTGTTTTTTTTTTCTGGGCAGTAAGAAAGCTGAAATGGGAAACGTGGTCACCTAGAAGATGCAAGATGTGACGTAGGATATTAACGAATCAGATGCCCTTGAACGAAACAAAAAGAATAAATTTTTGTAAGTTCTTAATTTTTGGTATTTCTCTCTTGCAGCCACAATTAAATTCTCCATCCGTCTCTTCTAACCCGTCTCCTGCAGCCGCATAGGCAGTCTCACATGTGCACTTTCCTTTGTCGATGAAGACAATGCTGGCAATGAAAAAAATCTAAGACATCCACTTTGATGCTGATCCATACTATGTATGTTTCCAAAGCTGTGCACGTTGTCCTATTATGGCCAATATCATACCGCAAAGGAGAAACTGGTGTTGCTTCACTTTCTCTCTTCTTATATTCTTGAATAATTAATATGAGAAACTGGATATTGCTGTGAAATAGTGAGAAAACTTATCTTATTCATTAGCCAAAGGTTCCATATATATATAGTTAAGACTGTCATAATTAGACTGTCATAAGATAAATGAAAATATAACAATTCCTAGTCTAACTAGGAAAAGGTAAATACAAATATGGAAAGAACATAAGAAAGAGTAATATGGAAACATGCAGTATAGCCGACTTCTCTCTTCCTTGTGCGCCGGCTCTTCTCTCTTTGGGCCTGGTTATAGATCGTCCACCATATGATTTATAACACTCCCCCTTGGATGCCATAACCGTTCAGGGTTCGTAGTATGCTTAATGTTGCCTCATTAAAACCTTACCAGGAAAACCCAACTGGACAAAACCATGGTGAAGAAAAAAGAGTACAACACACACTACTTCCCCTGAAGAATGCATCACTGAAGGTCTTTCAGTCGACGCATCCCAAGCTGATGTATGAGCTTCTTCAACGTCGCAGTAGGTAAGGACTTGGTGAACAGGTCGGCTGAATTGTCACTGGATCGTACCTGAACCACTTGGACGACACCGGCCTTTTGCAACTCGTGGGTTGAAAAGAACTTGGGCAGGATGTGTTTCGTCCTGTCCTCTTTGATATAGCCGTCCTTGAGCTGAGCAATGCAGGCTGCATTGTCCTCATACATCACGGTTGGACCCTTGTCATCTGTCATCCCACAATCTGATCTTATATGTTGAGTCATCGACCTCAACCAGACAAACTCGCGGCTGGCTTCGTGTATAGCCAATATTTCCGAATGATTTGAGGATGTGGTTATGAGTGTCTGCTTTATTGAACGCCATGATATGGCTGTTCCACCATGCGTAAATACATAGCCTGTCTGAGATCCAGAATCGTGTGGATCCGAAAGGTATCCAGAATCAGCAAATCCAACTAAACCATCTTTATTTTTGTTGGTATAAAACAGACCCAAATCTTTCGTTCCTTGTAGGTAACGAAGAACATGTTTTATCCCGTCCCAGTGCCTTTTGGTTGGACATGAGCTAAACCTAGACAGTAGGTTCACGGCAAAGCATATATCAGGCCGTGTGTGAGTTGCTAAATACATCAATGCTCCTATGGCACTTCGGGACCAAGAACATCCTCACCGTCCTCCATAGGACGAAATGGATCCGTGTCAAGGTTCACAGACCTTACTACCATAGAGCTGGACAAAGGGTGAGACTCGAACATATTAAATCTCTTGAGTACTTTTTCTGTATATGCCATTTGATGCAAAAGGATTCCATTGTTTATGTACTCAAGTTGTAATCCCAAACAAAATATTGTCTTTCCAAGATCTTTCATTTCGAATTCTTTCTTAAGATATTCGAATGTTTGTGAAATCTCTCCTAAGGTTCCAATGATATTTAAATCATCAACATACACTGCTATAATCACAAAGCCCATATTTTCGAATTTCTTTATGAAAATGCATGGACTGATAGGATCATTTCTATATCCTTCTTTGATTAGGTACTCACTTAATCTGTTGTACCACATCCGGCCAGATTGTTTCAGTCCATAAAGTGATTTATTCAACTTTATGCAGTGTTGTTCACGAGAGCTCTCTTTATTTTTCAATTCAATATCCTCTGTGACTTTCATATAGATTTCATTATCCAGTGGGCCATATAGATATGCTGTAACGACATCCATCAATCACATATCCAAATTTTCTCTTATGGTCAGACTTATCAGGAATCTAAAAGTGGTTGCATCCACCACAGGGGAATATGTTTCCTCATAATCAGTTCCTGGTCTCTATGAGAATCCTTGTGCAACAAGTCGGGCCTTATACCTCACGACTTCACCATTCTCATTTCTCTTTCTCACAAAGACCCATTTGTAACGCACTGTTTTATATCATGTGGTGTTTGGATCATAGGGCCGAAAACATCTCTCTTCTTTAAAGAGTTTAACACCATGTTTATGGCTTCTTTCCACTTAAGCCAATATTTTCTTTGCATGCATTCATATATAGATGTGGGTTCTTGATCCTCATTATCCATTAGTTCGAGTGCTACCTCATAAGCAAATATATCAGTGATGTTGACATCTTTTCTATTCCATTGTTTTCCAGACAAGACATAATTTATTGAGATCTCATTATTATCTGGACCATCAGTACCATGAACCTCGGCGTCCCGAGGATCACTGTCTGGTACGTCCGGACACATCTCGGGTAAGATCAGCCACGATCTTGTATGGCGTTCCAATCTCGGTTTCAGCACCTTTCTTTGTTTCCCGAGGTCTTATCTAAGGAACCAATTGGTCTACCACGTTTTAAACGTGCTTTGGAATCTGTAGCAACTTGATTGTGTCCCTCTTGAACATCAATCCGAACTGGTGCATTAATAGCTGGTACATGTGACTTAGTCACTCTTTTCGGATCAGCAAAGGAATCTGGCAATTGATTAGCTAGCTTTTGCAAATGTATTATTTTCTGGACCTCAAGATCACACACTTGAGTCTGAGGATCTTGCCAATTTATGGATGTCTGATTCCATGATATTTCTTTTACCAGCTTATTCTCTCCCCTTAATGCCGGAAGTTCGGATTCATTAAAATGACAATCCGCATACCTGGCCTTAAATAAATCACCTGTAATTGGCTCAAGGTATTTTATAATTGTGGGAGAATCAAATCCGATATATATTCCCATCCGTCTTTGAGGTCCTATCTTTGTTCTCTGTGGTGGAGCAATAGGAACATAAACCGCACAGCCAAAGATTTTTAGATGGGCGACGTCTGGCTCATGATCCGTGAGTAATTGGGATTGGGAATATTTGTGTTCGGTAGATGGCCTGATGCGTATAAGCTCGGCCGCATGAAGGACCACATGTCCCCATGCTGAAACCGGCAGCCTTGACCTCATGAGTAATGGTCGGGCTATGAGTTGTATTCGTTTTATAAATGATTCAACTAAGCCATTTTTTGTATGTACATGTGCCACGGAGTGTTCCACTGCTACCCCCATGGACATACAATAATCATTAAACGCCTGAGAAGTGAATTCACTAGCATTATCAAGACGTATAGTCTTCAAAAGAAAATTTGGAAAATGTGCTCGTAATCGAATTATCTGAGCAAGCAATCTTGGAAATGCCAAGTTTCTGGTCGACAGGAGACATACATGCGACCATCTGGTCGATGCATCAATAAAAACCATGAAATATGGAAATGTCCCACAAGGTGGGTGAATTGGTCCACAAATATCTCCTTGAATTCTTTCCAGAAAATTAATAGTTTCCTTTGTCACCTTAATTGGTGATGGCTTAATTATGAGTTTCCCTTGTGAACAAGCAGTACACGTTAAGTGTTTAGGGATAACTCGTTTTTTTAAGTGAATGGCCGCTGGTATTATCAATTAATTTACGCATCATGGTCGACCCGGGATGACCCAGCCGGTCGTGTCATAAAGTGAAATTTTCGATGGCTGATTTATTAAATGTGGCATTGGCTTCGATCATACTGACTTTAGCATGGTAAAGACCAGTAGATATTGCGGGTATTGATTCTAAGACCTTATTTTGGCCTTGGGCAATTTCAATGATCTGATGGAATTCTTTACTTCCTTTGCCTTTAGTCTCAACATCATATCTATTCATTCGAATGTCTTTGAAGCTTAATAGACTTCTTTTAGAGCTGGGAGAATACAAAGCATCCAAAATTCCGAGATGTGTTCCCATAGGCAACAAAATGTTGGCCTGGCCGTGGCCCTCTATGAGACTGGCTATACCCGCAATTGTGGAAATGTTGGCGTTTTTAAGGGTTAGATTTATGAAGTATCTTTTGTCTCTTAAGATCGTGTGGCTCGACCCACTATCCACCACGAACACATCCTCTATCATTTCTAAAAATAAAAGTAGGATGATACTTAGAGACTTCATATTATATAATAATTCATATAAGGTATTTTATTTTAAGTATTTCTTATAAGATAATTCATAAAAATAATTCATTTCATAAATAAATTCAAGGAAATAACAACATAAAATAAAAACACCAAATCATAATATCAAAGCAAATAAAAACAAATGTCGAAATTAATCCCTTAGAACATCTGAAGTTTCATAATCCATAAGATCATATTTTTCATGATCAAAATTGTTTTCATTATCATGGATCACCATATGGGCTTCAGGATTCTTCCCTTTCATGGTATAGGTCAACTAGCTGCTTGGGAGTCCTACAAGTCTTTGTCCAGTGGTTACTCATTTCACACCTATGGCATACTGATTTGATCGAGTTGTTTGAGTGCTGCGGTTTGAATGAAGACCCGCGGCCTCGACCATGACCTCGTCCAAACGAGCGTCCCTTGTTCTGGTCTCGACCAGATTGATTGCCTCGTCCGCGGCCAGAATTGTATCGACCACGGCCCCGTCCATTAAATCTTCCACGCCTGTGGCTGTGGGATTGGACGTGATTAGCCTCTTTCTCGGCTTCAATAGCCGCATGGGCTTCTGGTAAAGGTGTGGCTCCTGAAGGTCTCTCTCACTATTCATCATAAGTAATTTATTGTTTTGATCAGCAAGTAATAGGCATGAAATCAAGCTTGCATAAGTCTTGAATTCTTTTGCTCTGTACTGTTGCTGTAGCAACACATTACTTGTTTGGAAGGTGGAGAAAGTCTTTTCAAGCATATCTTCCTCCGTGATATCCTCACCACATAGTTTCAATCTTGAAACAATTTTAAACATTTCTGAGTTATATTGATCCACGGACTTGAAGTCCTGGATCCTGAGACTTTTCCATTCGTGTCTAGCCTTTGGTAAGAGCACCGTGCTTTAGTGATCATATCTTTGTTTCAACTCTTTCCAAAATTCTAGAGGATTCTCAATGGTTAAGTACTGATCTTTGAGACTCTCAATCAGGTGATGGCAAATAATTAATATTGCCCTATCACGATCCTTTTCAGTAGCACTGTTGTTCTCGGTAATACATTCACCGAAACCCTTAGACTTTAGGATGATCTTGTATCCAATGCCCATTGAAGATAATTATCTCCAGAGAAATTAAGGGCAGCATATTCAAAGTTATTGATTTTCGACATCTGAAAACAAACATATATATAATTTTAGAAAGAAAAAAAAATTATAACTCTATATAAATTCTTTCTGTCACAAGGACCAGAAATTTTTTTTTTCTAACAAGTATTTAGATGATGTTTTAATCAAGTATGCATTCGGAAATTTTACTACATGATGCATACGACCTAGTTTAGAATGCATGCCATGCAATACGTGAATGATGCAACCGGTTTTATATTTTTACAACTTAGCAATCAAAGTTTCTAAGTGTTCATGATGCAATCGGTTTCATCCTATTGGTTTCTAAGTGATCATGAAATCTCAAGCAAGTAATCAATCATTATCAACCAATTTAGCGGATCATATTAGCAAGCTAAGTGGATCATGAAATCGATTCATTCTAAGCAACTAACGATGATCGGATCAATGAACAAGGTGATCTTTGTGATCGGCTAACAACCTAATGATCTTTAATCAAATTTATAAATCTAGCAACCTAACAATTTATCAATAGGCTGATTGAATAAAAACAGCATGATTAGGCAACTTAGCAATCGAATTTCTAAAACATTCAATGAGATTAAATCGGTTTCTAAGCAATTGATCTAGCAACTTAATTTTTTTCAATATGATAGAATCAAAATAATCAAACAATCGAATTCAAATTTTAAATTAGGGTTTTTATGAAATTGATCAAATTTGAATTTTAGGGGTTGATCATTCTAAAGTCTAAGGGTCTCGGTGAATGTATTATATCAAAAAAGGGGTTGATCAATTTCTAGGGTTATATTACAAAAAAAAAGACAAAAGTGTAGTGGTAAGAAGAACATGATCTGCTTATGTGTTGTTGTTCTTATCAGTGTGGTTTAACGAAGTTCTGAATGTTGGAAACGATCTTACCCGCCAGTTTCATATATGCAACTTGAAAGGAGCATTCACAAAATAACTGCCACCTTGGATCAGGTTAATTTTTTTCTTTTAATCTCTGTCTGTGAACCACTCTTCTCCTGGTGAAAGTTGTATATGAATGTGGTTTTACAACAGCACTCAAGGCCCTTTTCAATTCGTTGTCCTTAAAGCTTGATCCAAATGATCAACTATCTCAGGTTTCAGCACTATCTTCCCAAACTGATGACCGTGAGAAGATTTAGCTATGGAAGTGAAGCATCAAAAGGGATTTCTCCCATTCCTTATAAAAATATGTTCATATTGTCTGGTATAGGCTGAAGAAGCTACACTCGAGTCAAGGTGTACGATAAAGATTGGTATGCAGAGATGCAGAGGAAGAAGGATGAGGAATGCGAGTCAGAGGAGCCGAAGTTGGTGGGTCAATAATTAGTCTCCTGTTCTGTGCTGTTTCTGTTTAGAAGTGTTTACTTTAGTAATACTGAACTTGGCTCATTATGACTGTGGTTTTCTAAAATTAGAGACTATGTTTCTCGAATAAGAAGTTGTTTTGCTTGAACGGAAACTGAGAATGCAATATAATTTTAGATAGAAATTATATACATTTGTTCAATACAGCCAACACTAAAAAAATTAAAGGATTTGAGTTTACTTCTTGTGTTTTAGTCTTTTAAAATATATTTTTTTTTTTTCAGAAAACATATGTATGTGATTTGGTTATCTTAGTTTTCAGATTATTAGTGGTTACACTACAATTAAGTTATATTAAATTACATGAATCAGTGTAATCTATTCTATTAATTCTCCAGCATGAACAATTGATATCATGTTGAGTCCAACAATTATTTTTCATGTTATCTAACTAAAAATAAACCATATATTTTGTAACATCTCCTCTTCCCTTAATTCTCGGATTCGCACGTCCTAATATTTAGCTAAGATGTAAATTACAAAATCATTCATTCCATAAAGTAACTTACAGAAAATAAAATGCAAGTGGAGGATTTTCATTTCTATAATTCGTATATATATATAAAGCAACTAATTATGGCCATTGGGATTGTATAGTTGGGCCGTTTAGACTATTTTACTAAAAACATGATATCAACCATTCTTATATAAATTATCATGGGTTTTATGGTATGTGTTATAGTTTAGCATAACTGTATATATATTTATTTTATTTATAGTTTCTATTGCAATATATTTTTGACAAACTAAAAAATTTAGTATATTTATATTTTAAAATAAATCTTCAATTCGTATTCAAAAATTTATGGTTGGAAAGTTAATAATAAAATAGTAATCAAATTCAGACATATATACCGAAAAAACAAAAAAATACAAACCACACTATATCTGCGTTTTAAGCATGGATCAAGATCTAGAATAGGTCTGGGTATTTTACCCGGACACCAAGACCCAAACCAGAACCAATCTAAAAATACAGGTTCGGGTCCGGGTCCATGTTAAAGTACATACTGGGTCTTTTTTCTTTGGATCCGTAAGTCTCGGTTCGAATTCCGATCCTAACTGAGATCCGATCAGATTCCCAAAGTACTCGAACTTATTGTATTTATTAGGTATATTTGGGTAATTTTTTAATTTTCGATTATATTTTTTTTTAAGTTTCGGATTCGGATTTTCAAGTGTATTTCAGGTTTCTGGAAATAAATTTTCCAAAAATATAATTTGGTAATATTCAGATAGAATTATGGGTACCTTCTCGGTCTATGGGTCTGATTTTGGATAAATTTTCGGGTATTTATAGGTTCTTCAGGTATTTTTGAGTTTTCAGGTATTTTCGAGTTTTCAGCTCCAGTTAGTGTATTTCGGGTCACTTTCGAATCCTAAAGTTCCTAAATACCCAAACCGATCCGGGTCCAAAATATATGCTAAATTATAGGTATTTCACGAGTACTAAAATCATAGATCCGAACTGACCCGGACTCGAGAAGACCCAAACCTGAACGGACCCAAAAAATCATAGGTACATATATGGGTCTAAATTTCCAGAACCCAAAAGATTTGGACACGATCCGAGGACCCGGATGCTCTGGCTTACTCTAGAATAGATAATATGATTACAAGAAATTGGCATATGATTATAAAGAAACGAGTGTATGTCGAATCAACTTTTTGATTGTTATTTTTTATATAATAGATGAAATAGTTTTTGATTAAGATTTATACATAAGATTACAAAGAAAAACAAAAAATATGATTATAAAAACACAAATATTATAAATAAATTTGTGAAAAAAAAATTAAACAAAAAAATAAAACCAAAAAAATAAATCAAATTGTCTTTAATTATATTTGCTATAGATGGAGAAAAAAATATGAAAAAGGTGACAAAGAAACTACACATGAAGATGATAATTTTGGTGATGTTTCAACAAAGAAGACAAATCAAACTTCGCAATATCAAATTGGATGAAAATTAATAGTAAAAACAAAGAGAAAACAATGAGTAACCATGAAAATAACTCCAATACAAGCGAATTGTTTTATCTACATTTTCTTTTAAACAAGAAAAAAATATTGTTAATGGAATTTTGTATCTTACCTTTGAAGATGCTTATAATGCTCTTTTTATTTGAAATATTATTTTATCTTTAGGGATTTTTCAATTTCTTTGTAAAATTTTGTTCAATAATAAATTAATAACATAAAGTTATGTAACATAATAATTTCAATACAATTATCAAAATCAGAAGCCTAATCATTTTGAGAAAAATTACACAAGTAAGATTAAAAATAAAAACACAGATCTGATACAAAAAATACATATATAATAACAAAAACAAAATTTATAAATTAAATTTCAAAAAAAACATACAAAACAAAACATATTCGGGTCAGTATCTAGTATATTATTAATTTATAAAACTATTAATCTATGAAAGTATCTTCAAATAGCATGAGCAAAATTCCAAACAAACAATTTTTGTTCTTTTTTTACAAACAATTTTTGTTATAAAACAAAGTTCAACAATTGCTAAAATAATCTACAAAACATAATTATTAAAACACTAATTTTTTTAAAAGAAATCATTATAAATTGAAAATCTAATATTAACCAAAACAAACATATATTATAAAACATCGTTGTTGTTAAATAACATATATTAATAATTATTTGTGACGTTATTGAAACTGTTTATATATTACTTCAAAATTTAAATTTTTATAATTTTATAACATTACAATATATTTTCAATTGATTTAGCTATGAGGTGGGTTAATTTATTATTGTGAGAAAATTAGTTATTGTTATAGTATTAAAATTATACTCTTAGAAATTAAATATTAGTTATTCTTACTTTAGTTTTCTTCAACTTTATTAAAGTGAAATAGAAATAAAAAGAAAAAATAGAAATCATTTACATTTTTCTTAACTTTTTAATTTCTTAGTTTTGTATTCTCTACCAAATAAAATGGTACTGGTCTGTGGTCCTTTCAATTCAAACCAACAAACTTTAGTAAAATTCCTAATTTGATTTTAGAATAAAAACTTATTATATTTATCATTTAAACTTAAAGTAAAACTACAAAATTAAAATATATTAAATAGTTTTAGTGTAAATTTTCCACCTTTAGGATGGACCAAACACTAGTAACTTCTATAGAAAAATTATCCGTGCCAATGTTCTTGTACACAAAATAAAAACAGAATAGTAAATAACCCTTGCTAACGCAAACTTAATAGAGAAATTTAAACTACAATATTGTTAATACTATTTTTTATGTTTATGTTAACCACATTTAGTTTTAAAGAAATGAATAAACATATATAATCTTAGATTAACTAATCTAGACTTAAAGTTTAGATTTAATGGGTGAAGTTTTGAAAAGTGGAGTTTATGATTTTAATAAATAAATATTTAAAATTTAAAATAAAATTTTAAAGAATTAATTCAAAAAGAGTTTTCGAACTTCAGAAAAAAAGAAAATTTTGGTACAAAATAACTTTAAAAAAATCGAGAAATTTTCTTTTTTCAAATTTAAAACCATATAATTAGAAAATTATATGAAAATATTATTTTTTAATTTTTTGTTATTTATCTAAATAAATATCTATATTTATATATCTATAAACAAGGGTAAAGAAGGGTAAATTGTTAAAATATCTATATTTATATAACTATAAAACAAGGGTAAAAAATATTTATATATCTATAAAACAAGGGTAAAAAATATTCAACGTTTTTAAAACAACTATTTATAGTTTAGATTTTTGTGAAAATGACCCTATACGAAAATTAAACATGAATAATGATATAAAAAATGAGGTAAAAGTATAATTTCCTCCAAACTACTAAATTAACCAGAATAAGTAAATAGTGTTTGAAAAGAACTTTGCAATGTATAACATATCTAACGGCAAATACAATCCCTTCGTGCTTTGTTTATGTACATAAATCATTTAACAAAATCATGACTAAGTACCAGAACTTCTTGATTTTGTTCCTCTTCCCCACTTGCGTTGGAAAAATTCATATGGTCAATTTCAACACTTTTCGCCTCAACTTCTGGAAAGTTTTTGCAAATCTTTATCCTTTTATTCTGGATAAACTTGATACAATGATGACTTTGTGCACCCCCGCGAACAGTTGCAGTTCTAACTCTTTCAACTTCCTTAACAATTTCCTTAATAAAATCAGCTTCGGGACTGCCAAATATTGGAACATAATTAGTAGCTTTATCTTGTGAATGTATTTGAATCAAAATATTCCACGTGATAAACTACTAGTTATGGAACTATAAGATATAGGAAAGATCAATGATATAAAAGAGCAGCGCATACTAAACCAGCAAATCGTTGTGTTCAAATCTCCCTATTGGTATTATTGTATTAAGTTTTCTTTTATGATAGCTAAACACCTAACAAGAACAGAAGAAACAGAATTGGCGCAACTATTTACCTTCTGTCTCTCAAGGACAAACCCATCTTGTTGGAGATACATTCTAGTGCATCCTTCCACTTCTTGATCTGATCTCCACTAGAAACCTTTGCTAGTGCCCAAAATTTGTCACCAAACTTGCCTGTTTGTCCTCTCACATCTCTTGCCTTAACCTTGTAAAAGATGGGAATGACTTCGAGCTTCCTTTTATCTGCACGTTTCTTTATATTTACCAGCTCATCCATGCACCAGCTGGATTCTGCGTACCTGTGGAGACATACGATCAATACATAAACTTTAGAAGACTTATTATACCAAAAGTCGGACCAAGACTAATTCTGAATGAAGAAATCAAAACATTATGAATCTATGGAGAACACCTACATGTGTTGAAGCGATTTGGAAAAAAATGAGACACATAAAAAGATTAAGTTCATGTTCATAATTATTGACAATACCTGCTAGAGAAGATTACCAGGGCGATTTTACACTCTTTCATCCTTACAAAGAGGTTTGTCAAATCTTTGCCCCTTTGCTCGTCTTTATCTATAAAGAACATGATCCCGTATCTCTCAAAGGCGTCTATGAGATGACTGACGAACCCATAGCGTAATTGGTCTCCTCGATAATTGAGGAACACACTACCAAAGTTGGAGGGAGATGAGATCATCATGGGGAAAGTTACTGTAAGTTAGTGTTTGGATTGTACTACTACAAATGATGAATATTTATACATGGCACAAGAATCATAGCAACTAATTTAGTTACATGTTATTTTGGTTATGAAGTTCGAAGTCAAGTGGTTGCAAATACTATACTCGGAGGATTATGAAGGAGAATACGACTTTGGTCATTTGGCAGTGACTACTAGATTCTAGAAAACAAGCGTGTAAGTTTGAGTCTGAATAAAACCAACAAGAGAAAAGAAGAAAGAAAAAGGAAAAAGGAAAAAAGGAAAAAAGGAAAAAAGGAAAAAAGAAAAAAAAGAAGGTTTACGTCTGCGTATGATTCACACTGAAGTACACGGTCTCACGCGGCCCCTATTAATGCAAAAATGACTTCTCGAGTCTCGTGCATTTCTTTTGGATTATCTTTATTAATTTAGACATGTTTTTGTCTACATAATGTTACAGGGCGTTTCAAGATCATCTCCAACTCCTCTGTAAAATAGTAGAGAAAGCATGAACAAATAAAATATATATTACTCTACATTTGGAACAATGCTTTTTTGTCTGTTTATAACTGCATTCTTCACTCTATTTTGCAGTAAATTTTGCAGTACTCTAAGCCTCAAACTTATTATCCGGTCAGATATCCGAATTTGGACTAAGATAGTAAAAATTTGAATCCATCACAACCGAATCTGAATATTTTGATTTTTAAGTTTATCTTTCAAATATAAAATTTTAAAATTTTATTAATAACTATATTTGATATATTCATATATATATAATCAGTTTTATAATATTTTATTTTTATTTTTATAATATATATATATATATATAAATCGTTTTGAATAAATATTTGATTTATAAATTATTTTTAAATTTTTGGTATTTGAAACATATTTTTATTTTTAATTAGTTTACTAATCGTATCCGGATATTCGCAGATAATTTAATATCTAGACATGTATCTTCGAGAATCCAAATCCATATATTAAATCCAGAGACTAATAAATATATCCTGAATTCCCCGGATATTCGGATCCTTCTCACCCTCAACTATTTAAT